>NW_027365541.1:0-106964 GCF_046119375.1 Phyllobates terribilis | reverse complement strand
TTCTGAAATTTTTTGCTTTTTCCTGCTAATCCTAGCATGATAAAGAAGATTCAAAGAGAGTGAGATGCCAGCTCCTTTCATTCAGTCAGTAGCTTCAAACATTTCTGGACGTTTTTCAATGGCAAAAATCAATGAATATTGTAAATGCACAAACAGTAATATCTCCACATTGCAAGGTGCAATTCTGAAATTTTTTGCTTTTTCCTGTTAATCCTAGCATGATAAAGAAGATTCAAAGAGAGTGAGATGCCAGCTCCTTTCATTCAGTCAGTAGCTTCAAACATTTCTGGTATATGAATAACATGATGTTTTTCAATGGCAAAAATCAATGAATATTGTAAATGCACAAACAGTAATATCTCCACATTGAAAGGTGCAATTCTGAAATTTTTTGCTTTTTCCTGCTAATCCTAGCATGATAAAGAAGATTCAAAGAGAGTGAGATGCCAGCTCCTTTCATTCAGTCAGTAGCTTCAAACATTTCTGGACTTTTTCAATGGCAAAAATCAATGAATATTGTAAATGCACAAGCAGTAATATCTCCACATTGCAAGGTGCAATTCTGAAATTTTTTGCTTTTCCTGCTAATCCTAGCATGATAAAGAAGATTCAAAGAGAGTGAGATGCCAGCTCCTTTCATTCAGTCAGTAGCTTCAAACATTTCTGGACGTTTTTCAATGGCAAAAATCAATGAATATTGTAAATGCACAAACAGTAATATCTCCACATTGCAAGGTGCAATTCTGAAATTTTTTGCTTTTTCCTGCTAATCCTAGCAGGATAAAGAAGATTCAAAGAGAGTGAGATGCCAGCTCCTTTCATTCAGTCAGTAGCTTCAAACATTTCTGGTATATGAAAAACATGTTTTTCAATGGCAAAAATCAATGAATATTGTAAATGCACAAACAGTAATATCTCCACATTGCAAGGTGCAATTCAGAAATTTTTTGCTTTTTCCTGCTAATCCTAGCATGATAAAGAAGATTCAAAGAGAGTGAGATGCCAGCTCCTTTCATTCAGTCAGTAGCTTCAAACATTTCTGGACGTTTTTCAATGGCAAAAATCAATGAATATTGTAAATGCACAAACAGTAATATCTCCACATTGCAAGGTGCAATTCTGAAATTTTTTGCTTTTTCCTGCTAATCCTAGCAGGATAAAGAAGATTCAAAGAGAGTGAGATGCCAGCTCCTTTCATTCAGTCAGTAGCTTCAAACATTTCTGGTATATGAAAAACATGTTTTTCAATGGCAAAAATCAATGAATATTGTAAATGCACAAACAGTAATATCTCCACATTGCAAGGTGCAATTCTGAAATTTTTTGCTTTTTCCTGCTAATCCTAGCATGATAAAGAAGATTCAAAGAGAGTGAGATGCCAGCTCCTTTCATTCAGTCAGTAGCTTCAAACCTTTCTGGTATATGAAAAAACGTTTTTCAATGGCAAAAATCAATGAATATTGTAAATGCACAAACAGTAATATCTCCACATTGCAAGGTGCAATTCTGAAATTTTTTGCTTTTTCCTGCTAATCCTAGCATGATAAAGAAGATTCAAAGAGAGTGAGATGCCAGCTCCTTTCATTCAGTCAGTAGCTTCAAACATTTCTGGACGTTTTTCAATGGCAAAAATCAATGAATATTGTAAATGCACAAACAGTAATATCTCCACATTGCAAGGTGCAATTCTGAAATTTTTTGCTTTTTCCTGCTAATCCTAGCATGATAAAGAAGATTCAAAGAGAGTGAGATGCCAGCTCCTTTCATTCAGTCAGTAGCTTCAAACATTTCTGGTATATGAAAAACGTTTTTCAATGGCAAAAATCAATGAATATTGTAAATGCACAAACAGTAATATCTACACATTGCAAGGTGCAATTCTGAAATTTTTTGCTTTTTCCTGCTAATCCTAGCATGATAAAGAAGATTCAAAGAGAGTGAGATGCCAGCTCCTTTCATTCAGTCAGTAGCTTCAAACATTTCTGGTATATGAAAAACATTTTTCAATGGCAAAAATCAATGAATATTGTAAATGCACAAACAGTAATATTTCCACATTGCAAGGTGCAATTCTGAAATTTTTTGCTTTTTCCTGCTAATCCTAGCATGATAAAGAAGATTCAAAGAGAGTGAGATGCCAGCTCCTTTCATTCAGTCAGTAGCTTCAAACATTTCTGGACGTTTTTCAATGGCAAAAATCAATGAATATTGTAAATGCACAAACAGTAATATCTCCACATTGCAAGGTGCAATTCTGAAATTTTTTGCTTTTTCCTGTTAATCCTAGCATGATAAAGAAGATTCAAAGAGAGTGAGATGCCAGCTCCTTTCATTCAGTCAGTAGCTTCAAACATTTCTGCTATATGAAAAACATGTTTTTCAATGGCAAAAATCAGTGAATATTGTAAATGCACAAACAGTAATATCTCCACATTGCAAGGTGCAATTCTGAAATTTTTTGCTTTTTCCTGCTAATCCTAGCATGATAAAGAAGATTCAAAGAGAGTGAGATGCCAGCTCCTTTCATTCAGTCAGTAGCTTCAAACATTTCTGGTATATGAAAAACATGTTTTTCAATGGCAAAAATCAATGAATATTGTAAATGCACAAACAGTAATATCTCCACATTGCAAGGTGCAATTCTGAAATTTTTTGCTTTTTCCTGCTAATCCTAGCATGATAAAGAAGATTCAAAGAGAGTGAGATGCCAGCTCCTTTCATTCAGTCAGTAGCTTCAAACATTTCTGGTATATGAAAAACATGTTTTTCAATGGCAAAAATCAATGAATATTGTAAATGCACAAACAGTAATATCTCCACATTGCAAGGTGCAATTCTGAAATTTTTTGCTTTTTCCTGCTAATCCTAGCATGATAAAGAAGATTCAAAGAGAGTGAGATGCCAGCTCCTTTCATTCAGTCAGTAGCTTCAAACATTTCTGGTATATGAAAAACATGTTTTTCAATGGCAAAAATCAATGAATATTGTAAATGCACAAACAGTAATATCTCCACATTGCAAGGTGCAATTCTGAAATTTTTTGCTTTTTCCTGCTAATCCTAGCATGATAAAGATTCAAAGAGAGTGAGATGCCAGCTCCTTTCATTCAGTCAGTAGCTTCAAACATTTCTGGACGTTTTTTAATGGCAAAAATCAATGAATATTGTAAATGCACAAACAGTAATATCTCCACATTGCAAGGTGCAATTCTGAAATTTTTTGCTTTTTCCTGTTAATCCTAGCATGATAAAGAAGATTCAAAGAGAGTGAGATGCCAGCTCCTTTCATTCAGTCAGTAGCTTCAAACATTTCTGGTATATGAAAAACATGTTTTTCAATGGCAAAAATCAATGAATATTGTAAATGCACAAACAGTAATATCTCCACATTGCAAGGTGCAATTCTGAAATTTTTTGCTTTTTCCTGCTAATCCTAGCATGATAAAGAAGATTCAAAGAGAGTGAGATGCCAGCTCCTTTCATTCAGTCAGTAGCTTCAAACATTTCTGGTATATGAAAAACATGTTTTTCAATGGCAAAAATCAATGAATATTGTAAATGCACAAACAGTAATATCTCCACATTGCAAGGTGCAATTCTGAAATTTTTTGCTTTTTCCTGCTAATCCTAGCATGATAAAGAAGATTCAAAGAGAGTGAGATGCCAGCTCCTTTCATTCAGTCAGTAGCTTCAAACATTTCTGGTATATGAAAAACATGTTTTTCAATGGCAAAAATCAATGAATATTGTAAATGCACAAACAGTAATATCTCCACATTGCAAGGTGCAATTCTGAAATTTTTTTCTTTTTCCTGCTAATCCTAGCATGATAAAGAAGATTCAAAGAGAGTGAGATGCCAGCTCCTTTCATTCAGTCAGTAGCTTCAAACATTTCTGGACGTTTTTCAATGGCAAAAATCAATGAATATTGTAAATGCACAAACAGTAATATCTCCACATTGCAAGGTGCAATTCTGAAATTTTTTGCTTTTTCCTGTTAATCCTAGCATGATAAAGAAGATTCAAAGAGAGTGAGATGCCAGCTCCTTTCATTCAGTCAGTAGCTTCAAACATTTCTGGTATATGAATAACATGATGTTTTTCAATGGCAAAAATCAATGAATATTGTAAATGCACAAACAGTAATATCTCCACATTGCAAGGTGCAATTCTGAAATTTTTTGCTTTTTCCTGCTAATCCTAGCATGATAAAGAAGATTCAAAGAGAGTGAGATGCCAGCTCCTTTCATTCAGTCAGTAGCTTCAAACATTTCTGGACGTTTTTCAATGGCAAAAATCAATGAATATTGTAAATGCACAAACAGTAATATCTCCACATTGCAAGGTGCAATTCTGAAATTTTTTGCTTTTTCCTGTTAATCCTAGCATGATAAAGAAGATTCAAAGAGAGTGAGATGCCAGCTCCTTTCATTCAGTCAGTAGCTTCAAACATTTCTGGTATATGAAAAACATGTTTTTCAATGGCAAAAATCAATGAATATTGTAAATGCACAAACAGTAATATCTCCACATTGAAAGGTGCAATTCTGAAATTTTTTGCTTTTTCCTGCTAATCCTAGCATGATAAAGAAGATTCAAAGAGAGTGAGATGCCAGCTCCTTTCATTCAGTCAGTAGCTTCAAACATTTCTGGTATATGAAAAACATGTTTTTCAATGGCAAAAATCAATGAATATTGTAAATGCACAAACAGTAATATCTCCACATTGCAAGGTGCAATTCTGAAATTTTTTGCTTTTTCCTGCTAATCCTAGCATGATAAAGAAGATTCAAAGAGAGTGAGATGCCAGCTCCTTTCATTCAGTCAGTAGCTTCAAACATTTCTGGTATATGAAAAACATGTTTTTCAATGGCAAAAATCAATGAATATTGTAAATGCACAAACAGTAATATCTCCACATTGCAAGGTGCAATTCTGAAATTTTTTGCTTTTTCCTGCTAATCCTAGCATGATAAAGAAGATTCAAAGAGAGTGAGATGCCAGCTCCTTTCATTCAGTCAGTAGCTTCAAACATTTCTGGTATATGAAAAACATGTTTTTCAATGGCAAAAATCAATGAATATTGTAAATGCACAAACAGTAATATCTCCACATTGCAAGGTGCAATTCTGAAATTTTTTGCTTTTTCCTGCTAATCCTAGCATGATAAAGAAGATTCAAAGAGAGTGAGATGCCAGCTCCTTTCATTCAGTCAGTAGCTTCAAACATTTCTGGTATATGAAAAACATGTTTTTCAATGGCAAAAATCAATGAATATTGTAAATGCACAAACAGTAATATCTCCACATTGCAAGGTGCAATTCTGAAATTTTTTGCTTTTTCCTGCTAATCCTAGCATGATAAAGAAGATTCAAAGAGAGTGAGATGCCAGCTCCTTTCATTCAGTCAGTAGCTTCAAACATTTCTGGACGTTTTTCAATGGCAAAAATCAATGAATATTGTAAATGCACAAACAGTAATATCTCCACATTGCAAGGTGCAATTCTGAAATTTTTTGCTTTTTCCTGTTAATCCTAGCATGATAAAGAAGATTCAAAGAGAGTGAGATGCCAGCTCCTTTCATTCAGTCAGTAGCTTCAAACATTTCTGCTATATGAAAAACATGTTTTTCAATGGCAAAAATCAGTGAATATTGTAAATGCACAAACTAATATCTCCACATTGCAAGGTGCAATTCTGAAATTTTTTGCTTTTTCCTGCTAATCCTAGCATGATAAAGAAGATTCAAAGAGAGTGAGATGCCAGCTCCTTTCATTCAGTCAGTAGCTTCAAACATTTCTGGTATATGAAAAACATGTTTTTCAATGGCAAAAATCAATGAATATTGTAAATGCACAAACAGTAATATCTCCACATTGCAAGGTGCAATTCTGAAATTTTTTGCTTTTTCCTGCTAATCCTAGCATGATAAAGAAGATTCAAAGAGAGTGAGATGCCAGCTCCTTTCATTCAGTCAGTAGCTTCAAACATTTCTGGTATATGAAAAACATGTTTTTCAATGGCAAAAATCAATGAATATTGTAAATGCACAAACAGTAATATCTCCACATTGCAAGGTGCAATTCTGAAATTTTTTGCTTTTTCCTGCTAATCCTAGCATGATAAAGAAGATTCAAAGAGAGTGAGATGCCAGCTCCTTTCATTCAGTCAGTAGCTTCAAACATTTCTGGTATATGAAAAACATGTTTTTCAATGGCAAAAATCAATGAATATTGTAAATGCACAAACAGTAATATCTCCACATTGCAAGGTGCAATTCTGAAATTTTTTGCTTTTTCCTGCTAATCCTAGCATGATAAAGATTCAAAGAGAGTGAGATGCCAGCTCCTTTCATTCAGTCAGTAGCTTCAAACATTTCTGGACGTTTTTCAATGGCAAAAATCAATGAATATTGTAAATGCACAAACAGTAATATCTCCACATTGCAAGGTGCAATTCTGAAATTTTTTGCTTTTTCCTGTTAATCCTAGCATGATAAAGAAGATTCAAAGAGAGTAAGATGCCAGCTCCTTTCATTCAGTCAGTAGCTTCAAACATTTCTGGTATATGAAAAACATGTTTTTCAATGGCAAAAATCAATGAATATTGTAAATGCACAAACAGTAATATCTCCACATTGCAAGGTGCAATTCTGAAATTTTTTGCTTTTTCCTGCTAATCCTAGCATGATAAAGAAGATTCAAAGAGAGTGAGATGCCAGCTCCTTTCATTCAGTCAGTAGCTTCAAACATTTCTGGTATATGAAAAACATGTTTTTCAATGGCAAAAATCAATGAATATTGTAAATGCACAAACAGTAATATCTCCACATTGCAAGGTGCAATTCTGAAATTTTTTGCTTTTTCCTGCTAATCCTAGCATGATAAAGAAGATTCAAAGAGAGTGAGATGCCAGCTCCTTTCATTCAGTCAGTAGCTTCAAACATTTCTGGTATATGAAAAACATGTTTTTCAATGGCAAAAATCAATGAATATTGTAAATGCACAAACAGTAATATCTCCACATTGCAAGGTGCAATTCTGAAATTTTTTTCTTTTTCCTGCTAATCCTAGCATGATAAAGAAGATTCAAAGAGAGTGAGATGCCAGCTCCTTTCATTCAGTCAGTAGCTTCAAACATTTCTGGACGTTTTTCAATGGCAAAAATCAATGAATATTGTAAATGCACAAACAGTAATATCTCCACATTGCAAGGTGCAATTCTGAAATTTTTTGCTTTTTCCTGTTAATCCTAGCATGATAAAGAAGATTCAAAGAGAGTGAGATGCCAGCTCCTTTCATTCAGTCAGTAGCTTCAAACATTTCTGGTATATGAATAACATGATGTTTTTCAATGGCAAAAATCAATGAATATTGTAAATGCACAAACAGTAATATCTCCACATTGCAAGGTGCAATTCTGAAATTTTTTGCTTTTTCCTGCTAATCCTAGCATGATAAAGAAGATTCAAAGAGAGTGAGATGCCAGCTCCTTTCATTCAGTCAGTAGCTTCAAACATTTCTGGACGTTTTTCAATGGCAAAAATCAATGAATATTGTAAATGCACAAACAGTAATATCTCCACATTGCAAGGTGCAATTCTGAAATTTTTTGCTTTTTCCTGCTAATCCTAGCATGATAAAGATTCAAAGAGAGTGAGATCCAGCTCCTTTCATTCAGTCAGTAGCTTCAAACATTTCTGGACGTTTTTCAATGGCAAAAATCAATGAATATTGTAAATGCACAAACAGTAATATCTCCACATTGCAAGGTGCAATTCTGAAATTTTTTGCTTTTTCCTGCTAATCCTAGCAGGATAAAGAAGATTCAAAGAGAGTGAGATGCCAGCTCCTTTCATTCAGTCAGTAGCTTCAAACATTTCTGGTATATGAAAAACATGTTTTTCAATGGCAAAAATCAATGAATATTGTAAATGCACAAACAGTAATATCTCCACATTGCAAGGTGCAATTCTGAAATTTTTTGCTTTTTCCTGCTAATCCTAGCATGATAAAGAAGATTCAAAGAGAGTGAGATGCCAGCTCCTTTCATTCAGTCAGTAGCTTCAAACATTTCTGGATGTTTTTCAATGGCAAAAATCAATGAATATTGTAAATGCACAAACAGTAATATCTCCACATTGCAAGGTGCAATTCTGAAATTTTTTGCTTTTTCCTGCTAATCCTAGCAGGATAAAGAAGATTCAAAGAGAGTGAGATGCCAGCTCCTTTCATTCAGTCAGTAGCTTCAAACATTTCTGGTATATGAAAAACATGTTTTTCAATGGCAAAAATCAATGAATATTGTAAATGCACAAACAGTAATATCTCCACATTGCAAGGTGCAATTCTGAAATTTTTTGCTTTTTCCTGCTAATCCTAGCATGATAAAGAAGATTCAAAGAGAGTGAGATGCCAGCTCCTTTCATTCAGTCAGTAGCTTCAAACCTTTCTGGTATATGAAAAACGTTTTTCAATGGCAAAAATCAATGAATATTGTAAATGCACAAACAGTAATATCTCCACATTGCAAGGTGCAATTCTGAAATTTTTTGCTTTTTCCTGCTAATCCTAGCATGATAAAGAAGATTCAAAGAGAGTGAGATGCCAGCTCCTTTCATTCAGTCAGTAGCTTCAAACATTTCTGGACGTTTTTCAATGGCAAAAATCAATGAATATTGTAAATGCACAAACAGTAATATCTCCACATTGCAAGGTGCAATTCTGAAATTTTTTGCTTTTTCCTGCTAATCCTAGCATGATAAAGAAGATTCAAAGAGAGTGAGATGCCAGCTCCTTTCATTCAGTCAGTAGCTTCAAACATTTCTGGTATATGAAAAACGTTTTTCAATGGCAAAAATCAATGAATATTGTAAATGCACAAACAGTAATATCTCCACATTGCAAGGTGCAATTCTGAAATTTTTTGCTTTTTCCTGCTAATCCTAGCATGATAAAGAAGATTCAAAGAGAGTGAGATGCCAGCTCCTTTCATTCAGTCAGTAGCTTCAAACATTTCTGGTATATGAAAAACGTTTTTCAATGGCAAAAATCAATGAATATTGTAAATGCACAAACAGTAATATTTCCACATTGCAAGGTGCAATTCTGAAATTTTTTGCTTTTTCCTGCTAATCCTAGCATGATAAAGAAGATTCAAAGAGAGTGAGATGCCAGCTCCTTTCATTCAGTCAGTAGCTTCAAACATTTCTGGACGTTTTTCAATGGCAAAAATCAATGAATATTGTAAATGCACAAACAGTAATATCTCCACATTGCAAGGTGCAATTCTGAAATTTTTTGCTTTTTCCTGTTAATCCTAGCATGATAAAGAAGATTCAAAGAGAGTGAGATGCCAGCTCCTTTCATTCAGTCAGTAGCTTCAAACATTTCTGCTATATGAAAAACATGTTTTTCAATGGCAAAAATCAGTGAATATTGTAAATGCACAAACAGTAATATCTCCACATTGCAAGGTGCAATTCTGAAATTTTTTGCTTTTTCCTGCTAATCCTAGCATGATAAAGAAGATTCAAAGAGAGTGAGATGCCAGCTCCTTTCATTCAGTCAGTAGCTTCAAACATTTCTGGTATATGAAAAACATGTTTTTCAATGGCAAAAATCAATGAATATTGTAAATGCACAAACAGTAATATCTCCACATTGCAAGGTGCAATTCTGAAATTTTTTGCTTTTTCCTGCTAATCCTAGCATGATAAAGAAGATTCAAAGAGAGTGAGATGCCAGCTCCTTTCATTCAGTCAGTAGCTTCAAACATTTCTGGACGTTTTTCAATGGCAAAAATCAATGAATATTGTAAATGCACAAACAGTAATATCTCCACATTGCAAGGTGCAATTCTGAAATTTTTTGCTTTTTCCTGCTAATCCTAGCATGATAAAGATTCAAAGAGAGTGAGATCCAGCTCCTTTCATTCAGTCAGTAGCTTCAAACATTTCTGGACGTTTTTCAATGGCAAAAATCAATGAATATTGTAAATGCACAAACAGTAATATCTCCACATTGCAAGGTGCAATTCTGAAATTTTTTGCTTTTTCCTGCTAATCCTAGCAGGATAAAGAAGATTCAAAGAGAGTGAGATGCCAGCTCCTTTCATTCAGTCAGTAGCTTCAAACATTTCTGGTATATGAAAAACATGTTTTTCAATGGCAAAAATCAATGAATATTGTAAATGCACAAACAGTAATATCTCCACATTGCAAGGTGCAATTCTGAAATTTTTTGCTTTTTCCTGCTAATCCTAGCATGATAAAGAAGATTCAAAGAGAGTGAGATGCCAGCTCCTTTCATTCAGTCAGTAGCTTCAAACATTTCTGGACGTTTTTCAATGGCAAAAATCAATGAATATTGTAAATGCACAAACAGTAATATCTCCACATTGCAAGGTGCAATTCTGAAATTTTTTGCTTTTTCCTGCTAATCCTAGCAGGATAAAGAAGATTCAAAGAGAGTGAGATGCCAGCTCCTTTCATTCAGTCAGTAGCTTCAAACATTTCTGGTATATGAAAAACATGTTTTTCAATGGCAAAAATCAATGAATATTGTAAATGCACAAACAGTAATATCTCCACATTGCAAGGTGCAATTCTGAAATTTTTTGCTTTTTCCTGCTAATCCTAGCATGATAAAGAAGATTCAAAGAGAGTGAGATGCCAGCTCCTTTCATTCAGTCAGTAGCTTCAAACCTTTCTGGTATATGAAAAACGTTTTTCAATGGCAAAAATCAATGAATATTGTAAATGCACAAACAGTAATATCTCCACATTGCAAGGTGCAATTCTGAAATTTTTTGCTTTTTCCTGCTAATCCTAGCATGATAAAGAAGATTCAAAGAGAGTGAGATGCCAGCTCCTTTCATTCAGTCAGTAGCTTCAAACATTTCTGGACGTTTTTCAATGGCAAAAATCAATGAATATTGTAAATGCACAAACAGTAATATCTCCACATTGCAAGGTGCAATTCTGAAATTTTTTGCTTTTTCCTGCTAATCCTAGCATGATAAAGAAGATTCAAAGAGAGTGAGATGCCAGCTCCTTTCATTCAGTCAGTAGCTTCAAACATTTCTGGTATATGAAAAACGTTTTTCAATGGCAAAAATCAATGAATATTGTAAATGCACAAACAGTAATATCTCCACATTGCAAGGTGCAATTCTGAAATTTTTTGCTTTTTCCTGCTAATCCTAGCATGATAAAGAAGATTCAAAGAGAGTGAGATGCCAGCTCCTTTCATTCAGTCAGTAGCTTCAAACATTTCTGGTATATGAAAAACGTTTTTCAATGGCAAAAATCAATGAATATTGTAAATGCACAAACAGTAATATTTCCACATTGCAAGGTGCAATTCTGAAATTTTTTGCTTTTTCCTGCTAATCCTAGCATGATAAAGAAGATTCAAAGAGAGTGAGATGCCAGCTCCTTTCATTCAGTCAGTAGCTTCAAACATTTCTGGACGTTTTTCAATGGCAAAAATCAATGAATATTGTAAATGCACAAACAGTAATATCTCCACATTGCAAGGTGCAATTCTGAAATTTTTTGCTTTTTCCTGTTAATCCTAGCATGATAAAGAAGATTCAAAGAGAGTGAGATGCCAGCTCCTTTCATTCAGTCAGTAGCTTCAAACATTTCTGCTATATGAAAAACATGTTTTTCAATGGCAAAAATCAGTGAATATTGTAAATGCACAAACAGTAATATCTCCACATTGCAAGGTGCAATTCTGAAATTTTTTGCTTTTTCCTGCTAATCCTAGCATGATAAAGAAGATTCAAAGAGAGTGAGATGCCAGCTCCTTTCATTCAGTCAGTAGCTTCAAACATTTCTGGTATATGAAAAACATGTTTTTCAATGGCAAAAATCAATGAATATTGTAAATGCACAAACAGTAATATCTCCACATTGCAAGGTGCAATTCTGAAATTTTTTGCTTTTTCCTGCTAATCCTAGCATGATAAAGAAGATTCAAAGAGAGTGAGATGCCAGCTCCTTTCATTCAGTCAGTAGCTTCAAACATTTCTGGTATATGAAAAACATGTTTTTCAATGGCAAAAATCAATGAATATTGTAAATGCACAAACAGTAATATCTCCACATTGCAAGGTGCAATTCTGAAATTTTTTGCTTTTTCCTGCTAATCCTAGCATGATAAAGAAGATTCAAAGAGAGTGAGATGCCAGCTCCTTTCATTCAGTCAGTAGCTTCAAACATTTCTGGTATATGAAAAACATGTTTTTCAATGGCAAAAATCAATGAATATTGTAAATGCACAAACAGTAATATCTCCACATTGCAAGGTGCAATTCTGAAATTTTTTGCTTTTTCCTGCTAATCCTAGCATGATAAAGATTCAAAGAGAGTGAGATGCCAGCTCCTTTCATTCAGTCAGTAGCTTCAAACATTTCTGGACGTTTTTCAATGGCAAAAATCAATGAATATTGTAAATGCACAAACAGTAATATCTCCACATTGCAAGGTGCAATTCTGAATTTTTTTGCTTTTTCCTGTTAATCCTAGCATGATAAAGAAGATTCAAAGAGAGTGAGATGCCAGCTCCTTTCATTCAGTCAGTAGCTTCAAACATTTCTGGTATATGAAAAACATGTTTTTCAATGGCAAAAATCAATGAATATTGTAAATGCACAAACAGTAATATCTCCACATTGCAAGGTGCAATTCTGAAATTTTTTGCTTTTTCCTGCTAATCCTAGCATGATAAAGAAGATTCAAAGAGAGTGAGATGCCAGCTCCTTTCATTCAGTCAGTAGCTTCAAACATTTCTGGTATATGAAAAACATGTTTTTCAATGGCAAAAATCAATGAATATTGTAAATGCACAAACAGTAATATCTCCACATTGCAAGGTGCAATTCTGAAATTTTTTGCTTTTTCCTGCTAATCCTAGCATGATAAAGAAGATTCAAAGAGAGTGAGATGCCAGCTCCTTTCATTCAGTCAGTAGCTTCAAACATTTCTGGTATATGAAAAACATGTTTTTCAATGGCAAAAATCAATGAATATTGTAAATGCACAAACAGTAATATCTCCACATTGCAAGGTGCAATTCTGAAATTTTTTTCTTTTTCCTGCTAATCCTAGCATGATAAAGAAGATTCAAAGAGAGTGAGATGCCAGCTCCTTTCATTCAGTCAGTAGCTTCAAACATTTCTGGACGTTTTTCAATGGCAAAAATCAATGAATATTGTAAATGCACAAACAGTAATATCTCCACATTGCAAGGTGCAATTCTGAAATTTTTTGCTTTTTCCTGTTAATCCTAGCATGATAAAGAAGATTCAAAGAGAGTGAGATGCCAGCTCCTTTCATTCAGTCAGTAGCTTCAAACATTTCTGGTATATGAATAACATGATGTTTTTCAATGGCAAAAATCAATGAATATTGTAAATGCACAAACAGTAATATCTCCACATTGCAAGGTGCAATTCTGAAATTTTTTGCTTTTTCCTGCTAATCCTAGCATGATAAAGAAGATTCAAAGAGAGTGAGATGCCAGCTCCTTTCATTCAGTCAGTAGCTTCAAACATTTCTGGACGTTTTTCAATGGCAAAAATCAATGAATATTGTAAATGCACAAACAGTAATATCTCCACATTGCAAGGTGCAATTCTGAAATTTTTTGCTTTTTCCTGTTAATCCTAGCATGATAAAGAAGATTCAAAGAGAGTGAGATGCCAGCTCCTTTCATTCAGTCAGTAGCTTCAAACATTTCTGGTATATGAAAAACATGTTTTTCAATGGCAAAAATCAATGAATATTGTAAATGCACAAACAGTAATATCTCCACATTGAAAGGTGCAATTCTGAAATTTTTTGCTTTTTCCTGCTAATCCTAGCATGATAAAGAAGATTCAAAGAGAGTGAGATGCCAGCTCCTTTCATTCAGTCAGTAGCTTCAAACATTTCTGGACGTTTTTCAATGGCAAAAATCAATGAATATTGTAAATGCACAAACAGTAATATCTCCACATTGCAAGGTGCAATTCTGAAATTTTTTGCTTTTTCCTGTTAATCCTAGCATGATAAAGAAGATTCAAAGAGAGTGAGATGCCAGCTCCTTTCATTCAGTCAGTAGCTTCAAACATTTCTGGTATATGAAAAACATGTTTTTCAATGGCAAAAATCAATGAATATTGTAAATGCACAAACAGTAATATCTCCACATTGCAAGGTGCAATTCTGAAATTTTTTGCTTTTTCCTGCTAATCCTAGCATGATAAAGAAGATTCAAAGAGAGTGAGATGCCAGCTCCTTTCATTCAGTCAGTAGCTTCAAACATTTCTGGTATATGAAAAACATGTTTTTCAATGGCAAAAATCAATGAATATTGTAAATGCACAAACAGTAATATCTCCACATTGCAAGGTGCAATTCTGAAATTTTTTGCTTTTTCCTGCTAATCCTAGCATGATAAAGAAGATTCAAAGAGAGTGAGATGCCAGCTCCTTTCATTCAGTCAGTAGCTTCAAACATTTCTGGTATATGAAAAACATGTTTTTCAATGGCAAAAATCAATGAATATTGTAAATGCACAAACAGTAATATCTCCACATTGCAAGGTGCAATTCTGAAATTTTTTGCTTTTTCCTGCTAATCCTAGCATGATAAGAAGATTCAAAGAGAGTGAGATGCCAGCTCCTTTCATTCAGTCAGTAGCTTCAAACATTTCTGGTATATGAAAAACATGTTTTTCAATGGCAAAAATCAATGAATATTGTAAATGCACAAACAGTAATATCTCCACATTGCAAGGTGCAATTCTGAAATTTTTTGCTTTTTCCTGCTAATCCTAGCATGATAAAGAAGATTCAAAGAGAGTGAGATGCCAGCTCCTTTCATTCAGTCAGTAGCTTCAAACATTTCTGGACGTTTTTCAATGGCAAAAATCAATGAATATTGTAAATGCACAAACAGTAATATCTCCACATTGCAAGGTGCAATTCTGAAATTTTTTGCTTTTTCCTGTTAATCCTAGCATGATAAAGAAGATTCAAAGAGAGTGAGATGCCAGCTCCTTTCATTCAGTCAGTAGCTTCAAACATTTCTGCTATATGAAAAACATGTTTTTCAATGGCAAAAATCAGTGAATATTGTAAATGCACAAACTAATATCTCCACATTGCAAGGTGCAATTCTGAAATTTTTTGCTTTTTCCTGCTAATCCTAGCATGATAAAGAAGATTCAAAGAGAGTGAGATGCCAGCTCCTTTCATTCAGTCAGTAGCTTCAAACATTTCTGGTATATGAAAAACATGTTTTTCAATGGCAAAAATCAATGAATATTGTAAATGCACAAACAGTAATATCTCCACATTGCAAGGTGCAATTCTGAAATTTTTTGCTTTTTCCTGCTAATCCTAGCATGATAAAGAAGATTCAAAGAGAGTGAGATGCCAGCTCCTTTCATTCAGTCAGTAGCTTCAAACATTTCTGGTATATGAAAAACATGTTTTTCAATGGCAAAAATCAATGAATATTGTAAATGCACAAACAGTAATATCTCCACATTGCAAGGTGCAATTCTGAAATTTTTTGCTTTTTCCTGCTAATCCTAGCATGATAAAGAAGATTCAAAGAGAGTGAGATGCCAGCTCCTTTCATTCAGTCAGTAGCTTCAAACATTTCTGGTATATGAAAAACATGTTTTTCAATGGCAAAAATCAATGAATATTGTAAATGCACAAACAGTAATATCTCCACATTGCAAGGTGCAATTCTGAAATTTTTTGCTTTTTCCTGCTAATCCTAGCATGATAAAGATTCAAAGAGAGTGAGATGCCAGCTCCTTTCATTCAGTCAGTAGCTTCAAACATTTCTGGACGTTTTTCAATGGCAAAAATCAATGAATATTGTAAATGCACAAACAGTAATATCTCCACATTGCAAGGTGCAATTCTGAAATTTTTTGCTTTTTCCTGTTAATCCTAGCATGATAAAGAAGATTCAAAGAGAGTAAGATGCCAGCTCCTTTCATTCAGTCAGTAGCTTCAAACATTTCTGGTATATGAAAAACATGTTTTTCAATGGCAAAAATCAATGAATATTGTAAATGCACAAACAGTAATATCTCCACATTGCAAGGTGCAATTCTGAAATTTTTTGCTTTTTCCTGCTAATCCTAGCATGATAAAGAAGATTCAAAGAGAGTGAGATGCCAGCTCCTTTCATTCAGTCAGTAGCTTCAAACATTTCTGGTATATGAAAAACATGTTTTTCAATGGCAAAAATCAATGAATATTGTAAATGCACAAACAGTAATATCTCCACATTGCAAGGTGCAATTCTGAAATTTTTTGCTTTTTCCTGCTAATCCTAGCATGATAAAGAAGATTCAAAGAGAGTGAGATGCCAGCTCCTTTCATTCAGTCAGTAGCTTCAAACATTTCTGGTATATGAAAAACATGTTTTTCAATGGCAAAAATCAATGAATATTGTAAATGCACAAACAGTAATATCTCCACATTGCAAGGTGCAATTCTGAAATTTTTTTCTTTTTCCTGCTAATCCTAGCATGATAAAGAAGATTCAAAGAGAGTGAGATGCCAGCTCCTTTCATTCAGTCAGTAGCTTCAAACATTTCTGGACGTTTTTCAATGGCAAAAATCAATGAATATTGTAAATGCACAAACAGTAATATCTCCACATTGCAAGGTGCAATTCTGAAATTTTTTGCTTTTTCCTGTTAATCCTAGCATGATAAAGAAGATTCAAAGAGAGTGAGATGCCAGCTCCTTTCATTCAGTCAGTAGCTTCAAACATTTCTGGTATATGAATAACATGATGTTTTTCAATGGCAAAAATCAATGAATATTGTAAATGCACAAACAGTAATATCTCCACATTGCAAGGTGCAATTCTGAAATTTTTTGCTTTTTCCTGCTAATCCTAGCATGATAAAGAAGATTCAAAGAGAGTGAGATGCCAGCTCCTTTCATTCAGTCAGTAGCTTCAAACATTTCTGGACGTTTTTCAATGGCAAAAATCAATGAATATTGTAAATGCACAAACAGTAATATCTCCACATTGCAAGGTGCAATTCTGAAATTTTTTGCTTTTTCCTGCTAATCCTAGCATGATAAAGATTCAAAGAGAGTGAGATCCAGCTCCTTTCATTCAGTCAGTAGCTTCAAACATTTCTGGACGTTTTTCAATGGCAAAAATCAATGAATATTGTAAATGCACAAACAGTAATATCTCCACATTGCAAGGTGCAATTCTGAAATTTTTTGCTTTTTCCTGTTAATCCTAGCATGATAAAGAAGATTCAAAGAGAGTGAGATGCCAGCTCCTTTCATTCAGTCAGTAGCTTCAAACATTTCTGGTATATGAAAAACATGTTTTTCAATGGCAAAAATCAATGAATATTGTAAATGCACAAACAGTAATATCTCCACATTGCAAGGTGCAATTCTGAAATTTTTTGCTTTTTCCTGCTAATCCTAGCATGATAAAGAAGATTCAAAGAGAGTGAGATGCCAGCTCCTTTCATTCAGTCAGTAGCTTCAAACATTTCTGGACGTTTTTCAATGGCAAAAATCAATGAATATTGTAAATGCACAAACAGTAATATCTCCACATTGCAAGGTGCAATTCTGAAATTTTTTGCTTTTTCCTGCTAATCCTAGCAGGATAAAGAAGATTCAAAGAGAGTGAGATGCCAGCTCCTTTCATTCAGTCAGTAGCTTCAAACATTTCTGGTATATGAAAAACGTTTTTCAAAGGCAAAAATCAATGAATATTGTAAATGCACAAACAGTAATATCTCCACATTGCAAGGTGCAATTCTGAAATTTTTTGCTTTTTCCTGCTAATCCTAGCATGATAAAGAAGATTCAAAGAGAGTGAGATGCCAGCTCCTTTCATTCAGTCAGTAGCTTCAAACATTTCTGGTATATGAAAAACGTTTTTCAATGGCAAAAATCAATGAATATTGTAAATGCACAAACAGTAATATTTCCACATTGCAAGGTGCAATTCTGAAATTTTTTGCTTTTTCCTGCTAATCCTAGCATGATAAAGAAGATTCAAAGAGAGTGAGATGCCAGCTCCTTTCATTCAGTCAGTAGCTTCAAACATTTCTGGACGTTTTTCAATGGCAAAAATCAATGAATATTGTAAATGCACAAACAGTAATATCTCCACATTGCAAGGTGCAATTCTGAAATTTTTTGCTTTTTCCTGTTAATCCTAGCATGATAAAGAAGATTCAAAGAGAGTGAGATGCCAGCTCCTTTCATTCAGTCAGTAGCTTCAAACATTTCTGGTATATGAATAACATGATGTTTTTCAATGGCAAAAATCAATGAATATTGTAAATGCACAAACAGTAATATCTCCACATTGAAAGGTGCAATTCTGAAATTTTTTGCTTTTTCCTGCTAATCCTAGCATGATAAAGAAGATTCAAAGAGAGTGAGATGCCAGCTCCTTTCATTCAGTCAGTAGCTTCAAACATTTCTGGACGTTTTTCAATGGCAAAAATCAATGAATATTGTAAATGCACAAACAGTAATATCTCCACATTGCAAGGTGCAATTCTGAAATTTTTTGCTTTTTCCTGCTAATCCTAGCATGATAAAGAAGATTCAAAGAGAGTGAGATGCCAGCTCCTTTCATTCAGTCAGTAGCTTCAAACATTTCTGGACGTTTTTCAATGGCAAAAATCAATGAATATTGTAAATGCACAAACAGTAATATCTCCACATTGCAAGGTGCAATTCTGAAATTTTTTGCTTTTTCCTGCTAATCCTAGCAGGATAAAGAAGATTCAAAGAGAGTGAGATGCCAGCTCCTTTCATTCAGTCAGTAGCTTCAAACATTTCTGGTATATGAAAAACATGTTTTTCAATGGCAAAAATCAATGAATATTGTAAATGCACAAACAGTAATATCTCCACATTGCAAGGTGCAATTCTGAAATTTTTTGCTTTTTCCTGCTAATCCTAGCATGATAAAGAAGATTCAAAGAGAGTGAGATGCCAGCTCCTTTCATTCAGTCAGTAGCTTTAAACATTTCTGGATGTTTTTCAATGGCAAAAATCAATGAATATTGTAAATGCACAAACAGTAATATCTCCACATTGCAAGGTGCAATTCTGAAATTTTTTGCTTTTTCCTGTTAATCCTAGCATGATAAAGAAGATTCAAAGAGAGTGAGATGCCAGCTCCTTTCATTCAGTCAGTAGCTTCAAACATTTCTGGTATATGAAAAACATGTTTTTCAATGGCAAAAATCAATGAATATTGTAAATGCACAAACAGTAATATCTCCACATTGCAAGGTGCAATTCTGAAATTTTTTGCTTTTTCCTGCTAATCCTAGCATGATAAAGAAGATTCAAAGAGAGTGAGATGCCAGCTCCTTTCATTCAGTCAGTAGCTTCAAACATTTCTGGTATATGAAAAACATGTTTTTCAATGGCAAAAATCAATGAATATTGTAAATGCACAAACAGTAATATTTCCACATTGCAAGGTGCAATTCTGAAATTTTTTGCTTTTTCCTGCTAATCCTAGCATGATAAAGAAGATTCAAAGAGAGTGAGATGCCAGCTCCTTTCATTCAGTCAGTAGCTTCAAACATTTCTGGACGTTTTTCAATGGCAAAAATCAATGAATATTGTAAATGCACAAACAGTAATATCTCCACATTGCAAGGTGCAATTCTGAAATTTTTTGCTTTTTCCTGTTAATCCTAGCATGATAAAGAAGATTCAAAGAGAGTGAGATGCCAGCTCCTTTCATTCAGTCAGTAGCTTCAAACATTTCTGGTATATGAATAACATGATGTTTTTCAATGGCAAAAATCAATGAATATTGTAAATGCACAAACAGTAATATCTCCACATTGAAAGGTGCAATTCTGAAATTTTTTGCTTTTTCCTGCTTATCCTAGCATGATAAAGAAGATTCAAAGAGAGTGAGATGCCAGCTCCTTTCATTCAGTCAGTAGCTTCAAACATTTCTGGACGTTTTTCAATGGCAAAAATCAATGAATATTGTAAATGCACAAACAGTAATATCTCCACATTGCAAGGTGCAATTCTGAAATTTTTTGCTTTTTCCTGCTAATCCTAGCATGATAAAGATTCAAAGAGAGTGAGATCCAGCTCCTTTCATTCAGTCAGTAGCTTCAAACATTTCTGGACGTTTTTCAATGGCAAAAATCAATGAATATTGTAAATGCACAAACAGTAATATCTCCACATTGCAAGGTGCAATTCTGAAATTTTTTGCTTTTTCCTGTTAATCCTAGCATGATAAAGAAGATTCAAAGAGAGTGAGATGCCAGCTCCTTTCATTCAGTCAGTAGCTTCAAACATTTCTGGTATATGAAAAACATGTTTTTCAATGGCAAAAATCAATGAATATTGTAAATGCACAAACAGTAATATCTCCACATTGCAAGGTGCAATTCTGAAATTTTTTGCTTTTTCCTGCTAATCCTAGCATGATAAAGAAGATTCAAAGAGAGTGAGATGCCAGCTCCTTTCATTCAGTCAGTAGCTTCAAACATTTCTGGACGTTTTTCAATGGCAAAAATCAATGAATATTGTAAATGCACAAACAGTAATATCTCCACATTGCAAGGTGCAATTCTGAAATTTTTTGCTTTTTCCTGCTAATCCTAGCAGGATAAAGAAGATTCAAAGAGAGTGAGATGCCAGCTCCTTTCATTCAGTCAGTAGCTTCAAACATTTCTGGTATATGAAAAACATGTTTTTCAATGGCAAAAATCAATGAATATTGTAAATGCACAAACAGTAATATCTCCACATTGCAAGGTGCAATTCTGAAATTTTTTGCTTTTTCCTGCTAATCCTAGCATGATAAAGAAGATTCAAAGAGAGTGAGATGCCAGCTCCTTTCATTCAGTCAGTAGCTTCAAACCTTTCTGGTATATGAAAAACGTTTTTCAATGGCAAAAATCAATGAATATTGTAAATGCACAAACAGTAATATCTCCACATTGCAAGGTGCAATTCTGAAATTTTTTGCTTTTTCCTGCTAATCCTAGCATGATAAAGAAGATTCAAAGAGAGTGAGATGCCAGCTCCTTTCATTCAGTCAGTAGCTTCAAACATTTCTGGACGTTTTTCAATGGCAAAAATCAATGAATATTGTAAATGCACAAACAGTAATATCTCCACATTGCAAGGTGCAATTCTGAAATTTTTTGCTTTTTCCTGCTAATCCTAGCATGATAAAGAAGATTCAAAGAGAGTGAGATGCCAGCTCCTTTCATTCAGTCAGTAGCTTCAAACATTTCTGGTATATGAAAAACGTTTTTCAATGGCAAAAATCAATGAATATTGTAAATGCACAAACAGTAATATCTCCACATTGCAAGGTGCAATTCTGAAATTTTTTGCTTTTTCCTGCTAATCCTAGCATGATAAAGAAGATTCAAAGAGAGTGAGATGCCAGCTCCTTTCATTCAGTCAGTAGCTTCAAACATTTCTGGTATATGAAAAACGTTTTTCAATGGCAAAAATCAATGAATATTGTAAATGCACAAACAGTAATATTTCCACATTGCAAGGTGCAATTCTGAAATTTTTTGCTTTTTCCTGCTAATCCTAGCATGATAAAGAAGATTCAAAGAGAGTGAGATGCCAGCTCCTTTCATTCAGTCAGTAGCTTCAAACATTTCTGGACGTTTTTCAATGGCAAAAATCAATGAATATTGTAAATGCACAAACAGTAATATCTCCACATTGCAAGGTGCAATTCTGAAATTTTTTGCTTTTTCCTGTTAATCCTAGCATGATAAAGAAGATTCAAAGAGAGTGAGATGCCAGCTCCTTTCATTCAGTCAGTAGCTTCAAACATTTCTGGTATATGAATAACATGATGTTTTTCAATGGCAAAAATCAATGAATATTGTAAATGCACAAACAGTAATATCTCCACATTGAAAGGTGCAATTCTGAATTTTTTTGCTTTTTCCTGCTAATCCTAGCATGATAAAGAAGATTCAAAGAGAGTGAGATGCCAGCTCCTTTCATTCAGTCAGTAGCTTCAAACATTTCTGGACGTTTTTCAATGGCAAAAATCAATGAATATTGTAAATGCACAAACAGTAATATCTCCACATTGCAAGGTGCAATTCTGAAATTTTTTGCTTTTTCCTGCTAATCCTAGCATGATAAAGAAGATTCAAAGAGAGTGAGATGCCAGCTCCTTTCATTCAGTCAGTAGCTTCAAACATTTCTGGACGTTTTTCAATGGCAAAAATCAATGAATATTGTAAATGCACAAACAGTAATATCTCCACATTGCAAGGTGCAATTCTGAAATTTTTTGCTTTTTCCTGCTAATCCTAGCAGGATAAAGAAGATTCAAAGAGAGTGAGATGCCAGCTCCTTTCATTCAGTCAGTAGCTTCAAACATTTCTGGTATATGAAAAACATGTTTTTCAATGGCAAAAATCAATGAATATTGTAAATGCACAAACAGTAATATCTCCACATTGCAAGGTGCAATTCTGAAATTTTTTGCTTTTTCCTGCTAATCCTAGCATGATAAAGAAGATTCAAAGAGAGTGAGATGCCAGCTCCTTTCATTCAGTCAGTAGCTTTAAACATTTCTGGACGTTTTTCAATGGCAAAAATCAATGAATATTGTAAATGCACAAACAGTAATATCTCCACATTGCAAGGTGCAATTCTGAAATTTTTTGCTTTTTCCTGTTAATCCTAGCATGATAAAGAAGATTCAAAGAGAGTGAGATGCCAGCTCCTTTCATTCAGTCAGTAGCTTCAAACATTTCTGGTATATGAAAAACATGTTTTTCAATGGCAAAAATCAATGAATATTGTAAATGCACAAACAGTAATATCTCCACATTGCAAGGTGCAATTCTGAAATTTTTTGCTTTTTCCTGCTAATCCTAGCATGATAAAGAAGATTCAAAGAGAGTGAGATGCCAGCTCCTTTCATTCAGTCAGTAGCTTCAAACATTTCTGGTATATGAAAAACATGTTTTTCAATGGCAAAAATCAATGAATATTGTAAATGCACAAACAGTAATATTTCCACATTGCAAGGTGCAATTCTGAAATTTTTTGCTTTTTCCTGCTAATCCTAGCATGATAAAGAAGATTCAAAGAGAGTGAGATGCCAGCTCCTTTCATTCAGTCAGTAGCTTCAAACATTTCTGGACGTTTTTCAATGGCAAAAATCAATGAATATTGTAAATGCACAAACAGTAATATCTCCACATTGCAAGGTGCAATTCTGAAATTTTTTGCTTTTTCCTGTTAATCCTAGCATGATAAAGAAGATTCAAAGAGAGTGAGATGCCAGCTCCTTTCATTCAGTCAGTAGCTTCAAACATTTCTGGTATATGAATAACATGATGTTTTTCAATGGCAAAAATCAATGAATATTGTAAATGCACAAACAGTAATATCTCCACATTGAAAGGTGCAATTCTGAAATTTTTTGCTTTTTCCTGCTAATCCTAGCATGATAAAGAAGATTCAAAGAGAGTGAGATGCCAGCTCCTTTCATTCAGTCAGTAGCTTCAAACATTTCTGGACGTTTTTCAATGGCAAAAATCAATGAATATTGTAAATGCACAAACAGTAATATCTCCACATTGCAAGGTGCAATTCTGAAATTTTTTGCTTTTTCCTGCTAATGCTAGCAGGATAAAGAAGATTCAAAGAGAGTGAGATGCCAGCTCCTTTCATTCAGTCAGTAGCTTCAAACATTTCTAGTATATGAAAAACATGTTTTTCAATGGCAAAAATCAATGAATATTGTAAATGCACAAACAGTAATATCTCCACATTGCAAGGTGCAATTCTGAAATTTTTTGCTTTTTCCTGCTAATCCTAGCATGATAAAGAAGATTCAAAGAGAGTGAGATGCCAGCTCCTTTCATTCAGTCAGTAGCTTTAAACATTTCTGGACGTTTTTCAATGGCAAAAATCAATGAATATTGTAAATGCACAAACAGTAATATCTCCACATTGCAAGGTGCAATTCTGAAATTTTTTGCTTTTTCCTGTTAATCCTAGCATGATAAAGAAGATTCAAAGAGAGTGAGATGCCAGCTCCTTTCATTCAGTCAGTAGCTTCAAACATTTCTGGTATATGAAAAACATGTTTTTCAATGGCAAAAATCAATGAATATTGTAAATGCACAAACAGTAATATCTCCACATTGCAAGGTGCAATTCTGAAATTTTTTGCTTTTTCCTGCTAATCCTAGCATGATAAAGAAGATTCAAAGAGAGTGAGATGCCAGCTCCTTTCATTCAGTCAGTAGCTTCAAACATTTCTGGTATATGAAAAACATGTTTTTCAATGGCAAAAATCAATGAATATTGTAAATGCACAAACAGTAATATTTCCACATTGCAAGGTGCAATTCTGAAATTTTTTGCTTTTTCCTGCTAATCCTAGCATGATAAAGAAGATTCAAAGAGAGTGAGATGCCAGCTCCTTTCATTCAGTCAGTAGCTTCAAACATTTCTGGACGTTTTTCAATGGCAAAAATCAATGAATATTGTAAATGCACAAACAGTAATATCTCCACATTGCAAGGTGCAATTCTGAAATTTTTTGCTTTTTCCTGTTAATCCTAGCATGATAAAGAAGATTCAAAGAGAGTGAGATGCCAGCTCCTTTCATTCAGTCAGTAGCTTCAAACATTTCTGGTATATGAAAAACATGTTTTTCAATGGCAAAAATCAATGAATATTGTAAATGCACAAACAGTAATATTTCCACATTGCAAGGTGCAATTCTGAAATTTTTTGCTTTTTCCTGCTAATCCTAGCATGATAAAGAAGATTCAAAGAGAGTGAGATGCCAGCTCCTTTCATTCAGTCAGTAGCTTCAAACATTTCTGGACGTTTTTCAATGGCAAAAATCAATGAATATTGTAAATGCACAAACAGTAATATCTCCACATTGCAAGGTGCAATTCTGAAATTTTTTGCTTTTTCCTGTTAATCCTAGCATGATAAAGAAGATTCAAAGAGAGTGAGATGCCAGCTCCTTTCATTCAGTCAGTAGCTTCAAACATTTCTGGTATATGAATAACATGATGTTTTTCAATGGCAAAAATCAATGAATATTGTAAATGCACAAACAGTAATATCTCCACATTGAAAGGTGCAATTCTGAAATTTTTTGCTTTTTCCTGCTAATCCTAGCATGATAAAGAAGATTCAAAGAGAGTGAGATGCCAGCTCCTTTCATTCAGTCAGTAGCTTCAAACATTTCTGGACGTTTTTCAATGGCAAAAATCAATGAATATTGTAAATGCACAAACAGTAATATCTCCACATTGCAAGGTGCAATTCTGAAATTTTTTGCTTTTTCCTGCTAATCCTAGCATGATAAAGAAGATTCAAAGAGAGTGAGATGCCAGCTCCTTTCATTCAGTCAGTAGCTTCAAACATTTCTGGACGTTTTTCAATGGCAAAAATCAATGAATATTGTAAATGCACAAACAGTAATATCTCCACATTGCAAGGTGCAATTCTGAAATTTTTTGCTTTTTCCTGTTAATCCTAGCATGATAAAGAAGATTCAAAGAGAGTGAGATGCCAGCTCCTTTCATTCAGTCAGTAGCTTCAAACATTTCTGGTATATGAATAACATGATGTTTTTCAATGGCAAAAATCAATGAATATTGTAAATGCACAAACAGTAATATCTCCACATTGAAAGGTGCAATTCTGAAATTTTTTGCTTTTTCCTGCTAATCCTAGCATGATAAAGAAGATTCAAAGAGAGTGAGATGCCAGCTCCTTTCATTCAGTCAGTAGCTTCAAACATTTCTGGACGTTTTTCAATGGCAAAAATCAATGAATATTGTAAATGCACAAACAGTAATATCTCCACATTGCAAGGTGCAATTCTGAAATTTTTTGCTTTTTCCTGCTAATCCTAGCATGATAAAGAAGATTCAAAGAGAGTGAGATGCCAGCTCCTTTCATTCAGTCAGTAGCTTCAAACATTTCTGGACGTTTTTCAATGGCAAAAATCAATGAATATTGTAAATGCACAAACAGTAATATCTCCACATTGCAAGGTGCAATTCTGAAATTTTTTGCTTTTTCCTGCTAATCCTAGCAGGATAAAGAAGATTCAAAGAGAGTGAGATGCCAGCTCCTTTCATTCAGTCAGTAGCTTCAAACATTTCTGGTATATGAAAAACATGTTTTTCAATGGCAAAAATCAATGAATATTGTAAATGCACAAACAGTAATATCTCCACATTGCAAGGTGCAATTCTGAAATTTTTTGCTTTTTCCTGCTAATCCTAGCATGATAAAGAAGATTCAAAGAGAGTGAGATGCCAGCTCCTTTCATTCAGTCAGTAGCTTTAAACATTTCTGGACGTTTTTCAATGGCAAAAATCAATGAATATTGTAAATGCACAAACAGTAATATCTCCACATTGCAAGGTGCAATTCTGAAATTTTTTGCTTTTTCCTGTTAATCCTAGCATGATAAAGAAGATTCAAAGAGAGTGAGATGCCAACTCCTTTCATTCAGTCAGTAGCTTCAAACATTTCTGGTATATGAAAAACATGTTTTTCAATGGCAAAAATCAATGAATATTGTAAATGCACAAACAGTAATATCTCCACATTGCAAGGTGCAATTCTGAAATTTTTTGCTTTTTCCTGTTAATCCTAGCATGATAAAGAAGATTCAAAGAGAGTGAGATGCCAGCTCCTTTCATTCAGTCAGTAGCTTCAAACATTTCTGGTATATGAAAAACATGTTTTTCAATGGCAAAAATCAATGAATATTGTAAATGCACAAACAGTAATATTTCCACATTGCAAGGTGCAATTCTGAAATTTTTTGCTTTTTCCTGCTAATCCTAGCATGATAAAGAAGATTCAAAGAGAGTGAGATGCCAGCTCCTTTCATTCAGTCAGTAGCTTCAAACATTTCTGGACGTTTTTCAATGGCAAAAATCAATGAATATTGTAAATGCACAAACAGTAATATCTCCACATTGCAAGGTGCAATTCTGAAATTTTTTGCTTTTTCCTGTTAATCCTAGCATGATAAAGAAGATTCAAAGAGAGTGAGATGCCAGCTCCTTTCATTCAGTCAGTAGCTTCAAACATTTCTGGTATATGAATAACATGATGTTTTTCAATGGCAAAAATCAATGAATATTGTAAATGCACAAACAGTAATATCTCCACATTGAAAGGTGCAATTCTGAAATTTTTTGCTTTTTCCTGCTAATCCTAGCATGATAAAGAAGATTCAAAGAGAGTGAGATGCCAGCTCCTTTCATTCAGTCAGTAGCTTCAAACATTTCTGGACGTTTTTCAATGGCAAAAATCAATGAATATTGTAAATGCACAAACAGTAATATCTCCACATTGCAAGGTGCAATTCTGAAATTTTTTGCTTTTTCCTGCTAATCCTAGCATGATAAAGAAGATTCAAAGAGAGTGAGATGCCAGCTCCTTTCATTCAGTCAGTAGCTTCAAACATTTCTGGACGTTTTTCAATGGCAAAAATCAATGAATATTGTAAATGCACAAACAGTAATATCTCCACATTGCAAGGTGCAATTCTGAAATTTTTTGCTTTTTCCTGCTAATCCTAGCAGGATAAAGAAGATTCAAAGAGAGTGAGATGCCAGCTCCTTTCATTCAGTCAGTAGCTTCAAACATTTCTGGTATATGAAAAACATGTTTTTCAATGGCAAAAATCAATGAATATTGTAAATGCACAAACAGTAATATCTCCACATTGCAAGGTGCAATTCTGAAATTTTTTGCTTTTTCCTGCTAATCCTAGCATGATAAAGAAGATTCAAAGAGAGTGAGATGCCAGCTCCTTTCATTCAGTCAGTAGCTTTAAACATTTCTGGACGTTTTTCAATGGCAAAAATCAATGAATATTGTAAATGCACAAACAGTAATATCTCCACATTGCAAGGTGCAATTCTGAAATTTTTTGCTTTTTCCTGTTAATCCTAGCATGATAAAGAAGATTCAAAGAGAGTGAGATGCCAGCTCCTTTCATTCAGTCAGTAGCTTCAAACATTTCTGGTATATGAAAAACATGTTTTTCAATGGCAAAAATCAATGAATATTGTAAATGCACAAACAGTAATATCTCCACATTGCAAGGTGCAATTCTGAAATTTTTTGCTTTTTCCTGCTAATCCTAGCATGATAAAGAAGATTCAAAGAGAGTGAGATGCCAGCTCCTTTCATTCAGTCCGTAGCTTCAAACATTTCTGGTATATGAAAAACATGTTTTTCAATGGCAAAAATCAATGAATATTGTAAATGCACAAACAGTAATATTTCCACATTGCAAGGTGCAATTCTGAAATTTTTTGCTTTTTCCTGCTAATCCTAGCATGATAAAGAAGATTCAAAGAGAGTGAGATGCCAGCTCCTTTCATTCAGTCAGTAGCTTCAAACATTTCTGGACGTTTTTCAATGGCAAAAATCAATGAATATTGTAAATGCACAAACAGTAATATCTCCACATTGCAAGGTGCAATTCTGAAATTTTTTGCTTTTTCCTGTTAATCCTAGCATGATAAAGAAGATTCAAAGAGAGTGAGATGCCAGCTCCTTTCATTCAGTCAGTAGCTTCAAACATTTCTGGTATATGAATAACATGATGTTTTTCAATGGCAAAAATCAATGAATATTGTAAATGCACAAACAGTAATATCTCCACATTGCAAGGTGCAATTCTGAAATTTTTTGCTTTTTCCTGCTAATCCTAGCATGATAAAGAAGATTCAAAGAGAGTGAG
Organism: Phyllobates terribilis; assembly: GCF_046119375.1. NCBI lineage: Eukaryota > Metazoa > Chordata > Amphibia > Anura > Dendrobatidae > Phyllobates > Phyllobates terribilis. Next base: position 78,155 of record NW_027365541.1, on the reverse strand, counting down.
ATGCCAGCTCCTTTCATTCAGTCAGTAGCTTCAAACATTTCTGGACGTTTTTCAATGGCAAAAATCAATGAATATTGTAAATGCACAAACAGTAATATCTCCACATTGCAAGGTGCAATTCTGAAATTTTTTGCTTTTTCCTGCTAATCCTAGCATGATAAAGAAGATTCAAAGAGAGTGAGATGCCAGCTCCTTTCATTCAGTCAGTAGCTTCAAACATTTCTGGACGTTTTTCATTGGCAAAAATCAATGAATATTGTAAATGCACAAACAGTAATATCTCCACATTGCAAGGTGCAATTCTGAAATTTTTTGCTTTTTCCTGCTAATCCTAGCAGGATAAAGAAGATTCAAAGAGAGTGAGATGCCAGCTCCTTTCATTCAGTCAGTAGCTTCAAACATTTCTGGTATATGAAAAACATGTTTTTCAATGGCAAAAATCAATGAATATTGTAAATGCACAAACAGTAATATCTCCACATTGCAAGGTGCAATTCTGAAATTTTTTGCTTTTTCCTGCTAATCCTAGCATGATAAAGAAGATTCAAAGAGAGTGAGATGCCAGCTCCTTTCATTGTCAGTAGCTTTAAACATTTCTGGACGTTTTTCAATGGCAAAAATCAATGAATATTGTAAATGCACAAACAGTAATATCTCCACATTGCAAGGTGCAATTCTGAAATTTTTTGCTTTTTCCTGTTAATCCTAGCATGATAAAGAAGATTCAAAGAGAGTGAGATGCCAGCTCCTTTCATTCAGTCAGTAGCTTCAAACATTTCTGGTATATGAAAAACATGTTTTTCAATGGCAAAAATCAATGAATATTGTAAATGCACAAACAGTAATATCTCCACATTGCAAGGTGCAATTCTGAAATTTTTTGCTTTTTCCTGCTAATCCTAGCATGATAAAGAAGATTCAAAGAGAGTGAGATGCCAGCTCCTTTCATTCAGTCAGTAGCTTCAAACATTTCTGGTATATGAAAAACATGTTTTTCAATGGCAAAAATCAATGAATATTGTAAATGCACAAACAGTAATATTTCGACATTGCAAGGTGCAATTCTGAAATTTTTTGCTTTTTCCTGCTAATCCTAGCATGATAAAGAAGATTCAAAGAGAGTGAGATGCCAGCTCCTTTCATTCAGTCAGTAGCTTCAAACATTTCTGGACGTTTTTCAATGGCAAAAATCAATGAATATTGTAAATGCACAAACAGTAATATCTCCACATTGCAAGGTGCAATTCTGAAATTTTTTGCTTTTTCCTGTTAATCCTAGCATGATAAAGAAGATTCAAAGAGAGTGAGATGCCAGCTCCTTTCATTCAGTCAGTAGCTTCAAACATTTCTGGTATATGAAAAACATGTTTTTCAATGGCAAAAATCAATGAATATTGTAAATGCACAAACAGTAATATTTCCACATTGCAAGGTGCAATTCTGAAATTTTTTGCTTTTTCCTGCTAATCCTAGCATGATAAAGAAGATTCAAAGAGAGTGAGATGCCAGCTCCTTTCATTCAGTCAGTAGCTTCAAACATTTCTGGACGTTTTTCAATGGCAAAAATCAATGAATATTGTAAATGCACAAACAGTAATATCTCCACATTGCAAGGTGCAATTCTGAAATTTTTTGCTTTTTCCTGTTAATCCTAGCATGATAAAGAAGATTCAAAGAGAGTGAGATGCCAGCTCCTTTCATTCAGTCAGTAGCTTCAAACATTTCTGGTATATGAATAACATGATGTTTTTCAATGGCAAAAATCAATGAATATTGTAAATGCACAAACAGTAATATCTCCACATTGAAAGGTGCAATTCTGAAATTTTTTGCTTTTTCCTGCTAATCCTAGCATGATAAAGAAGATTCAAAGAGAGTGAGATGCCAGCTCCTTTCATTCAGTCAGTAGCTTCAAACATTTCTGGACGTTTTTCAATGGCAAAAATCAATGAATATTGTAAATGCACAAACAGTAATATCTCCACATTGCAAGGTGCAATTCTGAAATTTTTTGCTTTTTCCTGCTAATCCTAGCATGATAAAGAAGATTCAAAGAGAGTGAGATGCCAGCTCCTTTCATTCAGTCAGTAGCTTCAAACATTTCTGGACGTTTTTCAATGGCAAAAATCAATGAATATTGTAAATGCACAAACAGTAATATCTCCACATTGCAAGGTGCAATTCTGAAATTTTTTGCTTTTTCCTGCTAATCCTAGCAGGATAAAGAAGATTCAAAGAGAGTGAGATGCCAGCTCCTTTCATTCAGTCAGTAGCTTCAAACATTTCTGGTATATGAAAAACATGTTTTTCAATGGCAAAAATCAATGAATATTGTAAATGCACAAACAGTAATATCTCCACATTGCAAGGTGCAATTCTGAAATTTTTTGCTTTTTCCTGCTAATCCTAGCATGATAAAGAAGATTCAAAGAGAGTGAGATGCCAGCTCCTTTCATTCAGTCAGTAGCTTTAAACATTTCTGGACGTTTTTCAATGGCAAAAATCAATGAACATTGTAAATGCACAAACAGTAATATCTCCACATTGCAAGGTGCAATTCTGAAATTTTTTGCTTTTTCCTGTTAATCCTAGCATGATAAAGAAGATTCAAAGAGAGTGAGATGCCAGCTCCTTTCATTCAGTCAGTAGCTTCAAACATTTCTGGTATATGAAAAACATGTTTTTCAATGGCAAAAATCAATGAATATTGTAAATGCACAAACAGTAATATCTCCACATTGCAAGGTGCAATTCTGAAATTTTTTGCTTTTTCCTGCTAATCCTAGCATGATAAAGAAGATTCAAAGAGAGTGAGATGCCAGCTCCTTTCATTCAGTCAGTAGCTTCAAACATTTCTGGTATATGAAAAACATGTTTTTCAATGGCAAAAATCAATGAATATTGTAAATGCACAAACAGTAATATTTCCACATTGCAAGGTGCAATTCTGAAATTTTTTGCTTTTTCCTGCTAATCCTAGCATGATAAAGAAGATTCAAAGAGAGTGAGATGCCAGCTCCTTTCATTCAGTCAGTAGCTTCAAACATTTCTGGACGTTTTTCAATGGCAAAAATCAATGAATATTGTAAATGCACAAACAGTAATATCTCCACATTGCAAGGTGCAATTCTGAAATTTTTTGCTTTTTCCTGTTAATCCTAGCATGATAAAGAAGATTCAAAGAGAGTGAGATGCCAGCTCCTTTCATTCAGTCAGTAGCTTCAAACATTTCTGGTATATGAATAACATGATGTTTTTCAATGGCAAAAATCAATGAATATTGTAAATGCACAAACAGTAATATCTCCACATTGCAAAGTGCAATTCTGAAATTTTTTGCTTTTTCCTGCTAATCCTAGCATGATAAAGAAGATTCAAAGAGAGTGAGATGCCAGCTCCTTTCATTCAGTCAGTAGCTTCAAACATTTCTGGACGTTTTTCAATGGCAAAAATCAATGAATATTGTAAATGCACAAACAGTAATATCTCCACATTGCAAGGTGCAATTCTGAAATTTTTTGCTTTTTCCTGCTAATCCTAGCATGATAAAGAAGATTCAAAGAGAGTGAGATGCCAGCTCCTTTCATTCAGTCAGTAGCTTCAAACATTTCTGGACGTTTTTCATTGGCAAAAATCAATGAATATTGTAAATGCACAAACAGTAATATCTCCACATTGCAAGGTGCAATTCTGAAATTTTTTGCTTTTTCCTGCTAATCCTAGCAGGATAAAGAAGATTCAAAGAGAGTGAGATGCCAGCTCCTTTCATTCAGTCAGTAGCTTCAAACATTTCTGGTATATGAAAAACATGTTTTTCAATGGCAAAAATCAATGAATATTGTAAATGCACAAACAGTAATATCTCCACATTGCAAGGTGCAATTCTGAAATTTTTTGCTTTTTCCTGCTAATCCTAGCATGATAAAGAAGATTCAAAGAGAGTGAGATGCCAGCTCCTTTCATTGTCAGTAGCTTTAAACATTTCTGGACGTTTTTCAATGGCAAAAATCAATGAATATTGTAAATGCACAAACAGTAATATCTCCACATTGCAAGGTGCAATTCTGAAATTTTTTGCTTTTTCCTGTTAATCCTAGCATGATAAAGAAGATTCAAAGAGAGTGAGATGCCAGCTCCTTTCATTCAGTCAGTAGCTTCAAACATTTCTGGTATATGAAAAACATGTTTTTCAATGGCAAAAATCAATGAATATTGTAAATGCACAAACAGTAATATCTCCACATTGCAAGGTGCAATTCTGAAATTTTTTGCTTTTTCCTGCTAATCCTAGCATGATAAAGAAGATTCAAAGAGAGTGAGATGCCAGCTCCTTTCATTCAGTCAGTAGCTTCAAACATTTCTGGTATATGAAAAACATGTTTTTCAATGGCAAAAATCAATGAATATTGTAAATGCACAAACAGTAATATCTCCACATTGCAAGGTGCAATTCTGAAATTTTTTGCTTTTTCCTGCTAATCCTAGCATGATAAAGAAGATTCAGAGTGAGATGCCAGCTCCTTTCATTCAGTCAGTAGCTTCAAACATTTCTGGTATATGAAAAACATGTTTTTCAATGGCAAAAATCAATGAATATTGTAAATGCACAAACAGTAATATCTCCACATTGCAAGGTGCAATTCTGAAATTTTTTGCTTTTTCCTGTTAATCCTAGCATGATAAAGAAGATTCAAAGAGAGTGAGATGCCAGCTCCTTTCATTCAGTCAGTAGCTTCAAACATTTCTGGTATATGAAAAACATGTTTTTCAATGGCAAAAATCAATGAATATTGTAAATGCACAAACAGTAATATCTCCACATTGCAAGGTGCAATTCTGAAATTTTTTGCTTTTTCCTGCTAATCCTAGCATGATAAAGAAGATTCAAAGAGAGTGAGATGCCAGCTCCTTTCATTCAGTCAGTAGCTTCAAACATTTCTGGTATATGAAAAACATGTTTTTCAATGGCAAAAATCAATGAATATTGTAAATGCACAAACAGTAATATTTCCACATTGCAAGGTGCAATTCTGAAATTTTTTGCTTTTTCCTGCTAATCCTAGCATGATAAAGAAGATTCAAAGAGAGTGAGATGCCAGCTCCTTTCATTCAGTCAGTAGCTTCAAACATTTCTGGACGTTTTTCAATGGCAAAAATCAATGAATATTGTAAATGCACAAACAGTAATATCTCCACATTGCAAGGTGCAATTCTGAAATTTTTTGCTTTTTCCTGTTAATCCTAGCATGATAAAGAAGATTCAAAGAGAGTGAGATGCCAGCTCCTTTCATTCAGTCAGTAGCTTCAAACATTTCTGGTATATGAATAACATGATGTTTTTCAATGGCAAAAATCAATGAATATTGTAAATGCACAAACAGTAATATCTCCACATTGCAAGGTGCAATTCTGAAATTTTTTGCTTTTTCCTGCTAATCCTAGCATGATAAAGAAGATTCAAAGAGAGTGAGATGCCAGCTCCTTTCATTCAGTCAGTAGCTTCAAACATTTCTGGACGTTTTTCAATGGCAAAAATCAATGAATATTGTAAATGCACAAACAGTAATATCTCCACATTGCAAGGTGCAATTCTGAAATTTTTTGCTTTTTCCTGCTAATCCTAGCATGATAAAGAAGATTCAAAGAGAGTGAGATGCCAGCTCCTTTCATTCAGTCAGTAGCTTCAAACATTTCTGGACGTTTTTCATTGGCAAAAATCAATGAATATTGTAAATGCACAAACAGTAATATCTCCACATTGCAAGGTGCAATTCTGAAATTTTTTGCTTTTTCCTGCTAATCCTAGCAGGATAAAGAAGATTCAAAGAGAGTGAGATGCCAGCTCCTTTCATTCAGTCAGTAGCTTCAAACATTTCTGGTATATGAAAAACATGTTTTTCAATGGCAAAAATCAATGAATATTGTAAATGCACAAACAGTAATATCTCCACATTGCAAGGTGCAATTCTGAAATTTTTTGCTTTTTCCTGCTAATACTAGAATGATAAAGAAGATTCAAAGAGAGTGAGATGCCAGCTCCTTTCATTCAGTCAGTAGCTTCAAACATTTCTGGACGTTTTTCAATGGCAAAAATCAATGAATATTGTAAATGCACAAACAGTAATATCTCCACATTGCAAGGTGCAATTCTGAAATTTTTTGCTTTTTCCTGCTAATCCTAGCATGATAAAGAAGATTCAAAGAGAGTGAGATGCCAGCTCCTTTCATTCAGTCAGTAGCTTCATACATTTCTGGTATATGAAAAACATGTTTTTCAATGGCAAAAATCAATGAATATTGTAAATGCACAAACAGTAATATCTCCACATTGCAAGGTGCAATTCTGAAATTTTTTGCTTTTTCCTGCTAATCCTAGCATGATAAAGAAGATTCAAAGAGAGTGAGATGCCAGCTCCTTTCATTCAGTCAGTAGCTTCAAACATTTCTGGTATATGAAAAACATGTTTTTCAATGGCAAAAATCAATGAATATTGTAAATGCACAAACAGTAATATCTCCACATTGCAAGGTGCAATTCTGAAATTTTTTGCTTTTTCCTGCTAATCCTAGCATGATAAAGAAGATTCAAAGAGAGTGAGATGCCAGCTCCTTTCATTCAGTCAATAGCTTCAAACATTTCTGGTATATGAAAAACATGTTTTTCAATGGCAAAAATCAATGAATATTGTAAATGCACAAACAGTAATATCTCCACATTGCAAGGTGCAATTCTGAAATTTTTTGCTTTTTCCTGCTAATCCTAGCATGATAAAGAAGATTCAAAGAGAGTGAGATGCCAGCTCCTTTCATTCAGTCAGTAGCTTCAAACATTTCTGGACGTTTTTCAATGGCAAAAATCAATGAATATTGTAAATGCACAAACAGTAATATCTCCACATTGCAAGGTGCAATTCTGAAATTTTTTGCTTTTTCCTGTTAATCCTAGCATGATAAAGAAGATTCAAAGAGAGTGAGATGCCAGCTCCTTTCATTCAGTCAGTAGCTTCAAACATTTCTGGTATATGAATAACATGATGTTTTTCAATGGCAAAAATCAATGAATATTGTAAATGCACAAACAGTAATATCTCCACATTGCAAGGTGCAATTCTGAAATTTTTTGCTTTTTCCTGCTAATCCTAGCATGATAAAGAAGATTCAAAGAGAGTGAGATGCCAGCTCCTTTCATTCAGTCAGTAGCTTCAAACATTTCTGGACGTTTTTCAATGGCAAAAATCAATGAATATTGTAAATGCACAAACAGTAATATCTCCACATTGCAAGGTGCAATTCTGAAATTTTTTGCTTTTTCCTGCTAATCCTAGCATGATAAAGAAGATTCAAAGAGAGTGAGATCCAGCTCCTTTCATTCAGTCAGTAGCTTCAAACATTTCTGGACGTTTTTCAATGGCAAATATCAATGAATATTGTAAATGCACAAACAGTAATATCTCCACATTGCAAGGTGCAATTCTGAAATTTTTTGCTTTTTCCTGTTAATCCTAGCATGATAAAGAAGATTCAAAGAGAGTGAGATGCCAGCTCCTTTCATTCAGTCAGTAGCTTCAAACATTTCTGGTATATGAAAAACATGTTTTTCAATGGCAAAAATCAATGAATATTGTAAATGCACAAACAGTAATATCTCCACATTGCAAGGTGCAATTCTGAAATTTTTTGCTTTTTCCTGCTAATCCTAGCATGATAAAGAAGATTCAAAGAGAGTGAGATGCCAGCTCCTTTCATTCAGTCAGTAGCTTCAAACATTTCTGGACGTTTTTCAATGGCAAAAATCAATGAATATTGTAAATGCACAAACAGTAATATCTCCACATTGCAAGGTGCAATTCTGAAATGTTTTGCTTTTTCCTGCTAATCCTAGCATGATAAAGAAGATTCAAAGAGAGTGAGATGCCAGCTCCTTTCATTCAGTCAGTAGCTTCAAACATTTCTGGTATATGAAAAACATGTTTTTCAATGGCAAAAATCAATGAATATTGTAAATGCACAAACAGTAATATCTCCACATTGCAAGGTGCAATTCTGAAATTTTTTGCTTTCTCCTGCTAATCCTAGCATGATAAAGAAGATTCAAAGAGAGTGAGATGCCAGCTCCTTTCATTCAGTCAGTAGCTTCAAACATTTCTGGACGTTTTTCAATGGCAAAAATCAATGAATATTGTAAATGCACAAACAGTAATATCTCCACATTGCAAGGTGCAATTCTGAAATTTTTTGCTTTTTCCTGCTAATCCTAGCATGATAAAGAAGATTCAGAGTGAGATGCCAGCTCCTTTCATTCAGTCAGTAGCTTCAAACATTTCTGGTATATGAAAAACATGTTTTTCAATGGCAAAAATCAATGAATATTGTAAATGCACAAACAGTAATATCTCCACATTGCAAGGTGCAATTCTGAAATTTTTTGCTTTTTCCTGTTAATCCTAGCATGATAAAGAAGATTCAAAGAGAGTGAGATGCCAGCTCCTTTCATTCAGTCAGTAGCTTCAAACATTTCTGGTATATGAAAAACATGTTTTTCAATGGCAAAAATCAATGAATATTGTAAATGCACAAACAGTAATATCTCCACATTGCAAGGTGCAATTCTGAAATTTTTTGCTTTTTCCTGCTAATCCTAGCATGATAAAGAAGATTCAAAGAGAGTGAGATGCCAGCTCCTTTCATTCAGTCAGTAGCTTCAAACATTTCTGGTATATGAAAAACATGTTTTTCAATGGCAAAAATCAATGAATATTGTAAATGCACAAACAGTAATATTTCCACATTGCAAGGTGCAATTCTGAAATTTTTTGCTTTTTCCTGCTAATCCTAGCATGATAAAGAAGATTCAAAGAGAGTGAGATGCCAGCTCCTTTCATTCAGTCAGTAGCTTCAAACATTTCTGGACGTTTTTCAATGGCAAAAATCAATGAATATTGTAAATGCACAAACAGTAATATCTCCACATTGCAAGGTGCAATTCTGAAATTTTTTGCTTTTTCCTGTTAATCCTAGCATGATAAAGAAGATTCAAAGAGAGTGAGATGCCAGCTCCTTTCATTCAGTCAGTAGCTTCAAACATTTCTGGTATATGAATAACATGATGTTTTTCAATGGCAAAAATCAATGAATATTGTAAATGCACAAACAGTAATATCTCCACATTGCAAGGTGCAATTCTGAAATTTTTTGCTTTTTCCTGCTAATCCTAGCATGATAAAGAAGATTCAAAGAGAGTGAGATGCCAGCTCCTTTCATTCAGTCAGTAGCTTCAAACATTTCTGGACGTTTTTCAATGGCAAAAATCAATGAATATTGTAAATGCACAAACAGTAATATCTCCACATTGCAAGGTGCAATTCTGAAATTTTTTGCTTTTTCCTGCTAATCCTAGCATGATAAAGAAGATTCAAAGAGAGTGAGATGCCAGCTCCTTTCATTCAGTCAGTAGCTTCAAACATTTCTGGACGTTTTTCATTGGCAAAAATCAATGAATATTGTAAATGCACAAACAGTAATATCTCCACATTGCAAGGTGCAATTCTGAAATTTTTTGCTTTTTCCTGCTAATCCTAGCAGGATAAAGAAGATTCAAAGAGAGTGAGATGCCAGCTCCTTTCATTCAGTCAGTAGCTTCAAACATTTCTGGTATATGAAAAACATGTTTTTCAATGGCAAAAATCAATGAATATTGTAAATGCACAAACAGTAATATCTCCACATTGCAAGGTGCAATTCTGAAATTTTTTGCTTTTTCCTGCTAATACTAGCATGATAAAGAAGATTCAAAGAGAGTGAGATGCCAGCTCCTTTCATTCAGTCAGTAGCTTCAAACATTTCTGGACGTTTTTCAATGGCAAAAATCAATGAATATTGTAAATGCACAAACAGTAATATCTCCACATTGCAAGGTGCAATTCTGAAATTTTTTGCTTTTTCCTGCTAATCCTAGCATGATAAAGAAGATTCAAAGAGAGTGAGATGCCAGCTCCTTTCATTCAGTCAGTAGCTTCAAACATTTCTGGTATATGAAAAACATGTTTTTCAATGGCAAAAATCAATGAATATTGTAAATGCACAAACAGTAATATCTCCACATTGCAAGGTGCAATTCTGAAATTTTTTGCTTTTTCCTGCTAATCCTAGCATGATAAAGAAGATTCAAAGAGAGTGAGATGCCAGCTCCTTTCATTCAGTCAGTAGCTTCAAACATTTCTGGTATATGAAAAACATGTTTTTCAATGGCAAAAATCAATGAATATTGTAAATGCACAAACAGTAATATCTCCACATTGCAAGGTGCAATTCTGAAATTTTTTGCTTTTTCCTGCTAATCCTAGCATGATAAAGAAGATTCAAAGAGAGTGAGATGCCAGCTCCTTTCATTCAGTCAATAGCTTCAAACATTTCTGGTATATGAAAAACATGTTTTTCAATGGCAAAAATCAATGAATATTGTAAATGCACAAACAGTAATATCTCCACATTGCAAGGTGCAATTCTGAAATTTTTTGCTTTTTCCTGCTAATCCTAGCATGATAAAGAAGATTCAAAGAGAGTGAGATGCCAGCTCCTTTCATTCAGTCAGTAGCTTCAAACATTTCTGGACGTTTTTCAATGGCAAAAATCAATGAATATTGTAAATGCACAAACAGTAATATCTCCACATTGCAAGGTGCAATTCTGAAATTTTTTGCTTTTTCCTGTTAATCCTAGCATGATAAAGAAGATTCAAAGAGAGTGAGATGCCAGCTCCTTTCATTCAGTCAGTAGCTTCAAACATTTCTGGTATATGAATAACATGATGTTTTTCAATGGCAAAAATCAATGAATATTGTAAATGCACAAACAGTAATATCTCCACATTGCAAGGTGCAATTCTGAAATTTTTTGCTTTTTCCTGCTAATCCTAGCATGATAAAGAAGATTCAAAGAGAGTGAGATGCCAGCTCCTTTCATTCAGTCAGTAGCTTCAAACATTTCTGGACGTTTTTCAATGGCAAAAATCAATGAATATTGTAAATGCACAAACAGTAATATCTCCACATTGCAAGGTGCAATTCTGAAATTTTTTGCTTTTTCCTGCTAATCCTAGCATGATAAAGAAGATTCAAAGAGAGTGAGATCCAGCTCCTTTCATTCAGTCAGTAGCTTCAAACATTTCTGGACGTTTTTCAATGGCAAATATCAATGAATATTGTAAATGCACAAACAGTAATATCTCCACATTGCAAGGTGCAATTCTGAAATTTTTTGCTTTTTCCTGTTAATCCTAGCATGATAAAGAAGATTCAAAGAGAGTGAGATGCCAGCTCCTTTCATTCAGTCAGTAGCTTCAAACATTTCTGGTATATGAAAAACATGTTTTTCAATGGCAAAAATCAATGAATATTGTAAATGCACAAACAGTAATATCTCCACATTGCAAGGTGCAATTCTGAAATTTTTTGCTTTTTCCTGCTAATCCTAGCATGATAAAGAAGATTCAAAGAGAGTGAGATGCCAGCTCCTTTCATTCAGTCAGTAGCTTCAAACATTTCTGGACGTTTTTCAATGGCAAAAATCAATGAATATTGTAAATGCACAAACAGTAATATCTCCACATTGCAAGGTGCAATTCTGAAATGTTTTGCTTTTTCCTGCTAATCCTAGCATGATAAAGAAGATTCAAAGAGAGTGAGATGCCAGCTCCTTTCATTCAGTCAGTAGCTTCAAACATTTCTGGTATATGAAAAACATGTTTTTCAATGGCAAAAATCAATGAATATTGTAAATGCACAAACAGTAATATCTCCACATTGCAAGGTGCAATTCTGAAATTTTTTGCTTTTTCCTGCTAATCCTAGCATGATAAAGAAGATTCAAAGAGAGTGAGATGCCAGCTCCTTTCATTCAGTCAATAGCTTCAAACATTTCTGGTATATGAAAAACATGTTTTTCAATGGCAAAAATCAATGAATATTGTAAATGCACAAACAGTAATATCTCCACATTGCAAGGTGCAATTCTGAAATTTTTTGCTTTTTCCTGCTAATCCTAGCATGATAAAGAAGATTCAAAGAGAGTGAGATGCCAGCTCCTTTCATTCAGTCAGTAGCTTCAAACATTTCTGGACGTTTTTCAATGGCAAAAATCAATGAATATTGTAAATGCACAAACAGTAATATCTCCACATTGCAAGGTGCAATTCTGAAATTTTTTGCTTTTTCCTGTTAATCCTAGCATGATAAAGAAGATTCAAAGAGAGTGAGATGCCAGCTCCTTTCATTCAGTCAGTAGCTTCAAACATTTCTGGTATATGAATAACATGATGTTTTTCAATGGCAAAAATCAATGAATATTGTAAATGCACAAACAGTAATATCTCCACATTGCAAGGTGCAATTCTGAAATTTTTTGCTTTTTCCTGCTAATCCTAGCATGATAAAGAAGATTCAAAGAGAGTGAGATGCCAGCTCCTTTCATTCAGTCAGTAGCTTCAAACATTTCTGGACGTTTTTCAATGGCAAAAATCAATGAATATTGTAAATGCACAAACAGTAATATCTCCACATTGCAAGGTGCAATTCTGAAATTTTTTGCTTTTTCCTGCTAATCCTAGCATGATAAAGAAGATTCAAAGAGAGTGAGATCCAGCTCCTTTCATTCAGTCAGTAGCTTCAAACATTTCTGGACGTTTTTCAATGGCAAATATCAATGAATATTGTAAATGCACAAACAGTAATATCTCCACATTGCAAGGTGCAATTCTGAAATTTTTTGCTTTTTCCTGTTAATCCTAGCATGATAAAGAAGATTCAAAGAGAGTGAGATGCCAGCTCCTTTCATTCAGTCAGTAGCTTCAAACATTTCTGGTATATGAAAAACATGTTTTTCAATGGCAAAAATCAATGAATATTGTAAATGCACAAACAGTAATATCTCCACATTGCAAGGTGCAATTCTGAAATTTTTTGCTTTTTCCTGCTAATCCTAGCATGATAAAGAAGATTCAAAGAGAGTGAGATGCCAGCTCCTTTCATTCAGTCAGTAGCTTCAAACATTTCTGGACGTTTTTCAATGGCAAAAATCAATGAATATTGTAAATGCACAAACAGTAATATCTCCACATTGCAAGGTGCAATTCTGAAATGTTTTGCTTTTTCCTGCTAATCCTAGCAGGATAAAGAAGATTCAAAGAGAGTGAGATGCCAGCTCCTTTCATTCAGTCAGTAGCTTCAAACATTTCTGGTATATGAAAAACATGTTTTTCAATGGCAAAAATCAATGAATATTGAAAATGCACAAACAGTAATATCTCCACATTGCAAGGTGCAATTCTGAAATTTTTTGCTTTTTCCTGCTAATCCTAGCATGATAAAGAAGATTCAAAGAGAGTGAGATGCCACCTCCTTTCATTCAGTCAGTAGCTTCAAACATTTCTGGACGTTTTTCAATGGCAAAAATCAATGAATATTGTAAATGCACAAACAGTAATATCTCCACATTGCAAGGTGCAATTCTGAAATTTTTTGCTTTTTCCTGCTAATCCTAGCATGATAAAGAAGATTCAAAGAGAGTGAGATGCCAGCTCCTTTCATTCAGTCAGTAGCTTCAAACATTTCTGGTATATGAAAAACGTTTTTCAATGGCAAAAATCAATGAATATTGTAAATGCACAAACAGTAATATCTCCACATTGCAAGGTGCAATTCTGAAATTTTTTGCTTTTTCCTGCTAATCCTAGCATGATAAAGAAGATTCAAAGAGAGTGAGATGCCAGCTCCTTTCATTCAGTCAGTAGCTTCAAACATTTCTGGTATATAAAAACATGTTTTTCAATGGCAAAAATCAATGAATATTGTAAATGCACAAACAGTAATATTTCCACATTGCAAGGTGCAATTCTGAAATTTTTTGCTTTTTCCTGCTAATCCTAGCATGATAAAGAAGATTCAAAGAGAGTGAGATGCCAGCTCCTTTCATTCAGTCAGTAGCTTCAAACATTTCTGGACGTTTTTCAATGGCAAAAATCAATGAATATTGTAAATGCACAAACAGTAATATCTCCACATTGCAAGGTGCAATTCTGAAATTTTTTGCTTTTTCCTGCTAATCCTAGCAGGATAAAGAAGATTCAAAGAGAGTGAGATGCCAGCTCCTTTCATTCAGTCAGTAGCTTCAAACATTTCTGGTATATGAAAAACATGTTTTTCAATGGCAAAAATCAATGAATATTGAAAATGCACAAACAGTAATATCTCCACATTGCAAGGTGCAATTCTGAAATTTTTTGCTTTTTCCTGCTAATCCTAGCATGATAAAGAAGATTCAAAGAGAGTGAGATGCCAGCTCCTTTCATTCAGTCAGTAGCTTCAAACATTTCTGGACGTTTTTCAATGGCAAAAATCAATGAATATTGTAAATGCACAAACAGTAATATCTCCACATTGCAAGGTGCAATTCTGAAATTTTTTGCTTTTTCCTGCTAATCCTAGCATGATAAAGAAGATTCAAAGAGAGTGAGATGCCAGCTCCTTTCATTCAGTCAGTAGCTTCAAACATTTCTGGTATATGAAAAACGTTTTTCAATGGCAAAAATCAATGAATATTGTAAATGCACAAACAGTAATATCTCCACATTGCAAGGTGCAATTCTGAAATTTTTTGCTTTTTCCTGCTAATCCTAGCATGATAAAGAAGATTCAAAGAGAGTGAGATGCCAGCTCCTTTCATTCAGTCAGTAGCTTCAAACATTTCTGGTATATGAAAAACATGTTTTTCAATGGCAAAAATCAATGAATATTGTAAATGCACAAACAGTAATATTTCCACATTGCAAGGTGCAATTCTGAAATTTTTTGCTTTTTCCTGCTAATCCTAGCATGATAAAGAAGATTCAAAGAGAGTGAGATGCCAGCTCCTTTCATTCAGTCAGTAGCTTCAAACATTTCTGGACGTTTTTCAATGGCAAAAATCAATGAATATTGTAAATGCACAAACAGTAATATCTCCACATTGCAAGGTGCAATTCTGAAATTTTTTGCTTTTTCCTGTTAATCCTAGCATGATAAAGAAGATTCAAAGAGAGTGAGATGCCAGCTCCTTTCATTCAGTCAGTAGCTTCAAACATTTCTGGTATATGAATAACATGGTTTTTCAATGGCAAAAATCAATGAATATTGTAAATGCACAAACAGTAATATCTCCACATTGCAAGGTGCAATTCTGAAATTTTTTGCTTTTTCCTGCTAATCCTAGCATGATAAAGAAGATTCAAAGAGAGTGAGATGCCAGCTCCTTTCATTCAGTCAGTAGCTTCAAACATTTCTGGACGTTTTTCAATGGCAAAAATCAATGAATATTGTAAATGCACAAACAGTAATATCTCCACATTGCAAGGTGCAATTCTGAAATTTTTTGCTTTTTCCTGTTAATCCTAGCATGATAAAGAAGATTCAAAGAGAGTGAGATGCCAGCTCCTTTCATTCAGTCAGTAGCTTCAAACATTTCTGGACGTTTTTCAATGGCAAAAATCAATGAATATTGTAAATGCACAAACAGTAATATCTCCACATTGCAAGGTGCAATTCTGAAATTTTTTGCTTTTTCCTGTTAATCCTAGCATGATAAAGAAGATTCAAAGAGAGTGAGATGCCAGCTCCTTTCATTCAGTCAGTAGCTTCAAACATTTCTGGTATATGAATAACATGATGTTTTTCAATGTCAAAAATCAATGAATATTGTAAATGCACAAACAGTAATATCTCCACATTGCAAGGTGCAATTCTGAAATTTTTTGCTTTTTCCTGCTAATCCTAGCATGATAAAGAAGATTCAAAGAGAGTGAGATGCCAGCTCCTTTCATTCAGTCAGTAGCTTCAAACTTTTCTGGACGTTTTTCAATGGCAAAAATCAATGAATATTGTAAATGCACAAACAGTAATATCTCCACATTGCAAGGTGCAATTCTGAAATTTTTTGCTTTTTCCTGCTAATCCTAGCATGATAAAGAAGATTCAAAGAGAGATGCCAGCTCCTTTCATTCAGTCAGTGGCTTCAAACATTTCTGGACGTTTTTCAATGGCAAAAATCAATGAATATTGTAAATGCACAAACAGTAATATCTCCACATTGCAAGGTGCAATTCTGAAATTTTTTGCTTTTTCCTGCTAATCCTAGCATGATAAAAAGATTCAAAGAGAGTGAGATGCCAGCTCCTTTCATTCAGTCAGTAGCTTCAAACATTTCTGGTATATGAAAAACATGTTTTTCAATGGCAAAAATCAATGAATATTGTAAATGCACAAACAGTAATATCTCCACATTGCAAGGTGCAATTCTGAAATTTTTTGCTTTTTCCTGCTAATCCTAGCATGATAAAGAAGATTCAAAGAGAGTGAGATGCCAGCTCCTTTCATTCAGTCAGTAGCTTCAAACATTTCTGGTATATGAAAAACATGTTTTTCAATGGCAAAAATCAATGAATATTGTAAATGCACAAACAGTAATATCTCCACATTGCAAGGTGCAATTCTGAAATTTTTTGCTTTTTCCTGCTAATCCTAGCATGATAAAGAAGATTCAAAGAGAGTGAGATGCCAGCTCCTTTCATTCAGTCAGTAGCTTCAAACATTTCTGGTATATGAAAAACATGTTTTTCAATGGCAAAAATCAATGAATATTGTAAATGCACAAACAGTAATATCTCCACATTGCAAGGTGCAATTCTGAAATTTTTTGCTTTTTCCTGCTAATCCTAGCATGATAAAGAAGATTCAAAGAGAGTGAGATGCCAGCTCCTTTCATTCAGTCAGTAGCTTCAAACATTTCTGGTATATGAAAAACATGTTTTTCAATGGCAAAAATCAATGAATATTGTAAATGCACAAACAGTAATATCTCCACATTGCAAGGTGCAATTCTGAAATTTTTTGCTTTTTCCTGCTAATCCTAGCATGTTAAAGAAGATTCAAAGAGAGTGAGATGCCAGCTCCTTTCATTCAGTCAGTAGCTTCAAACATTTCTGGTATATGAAAAACATGTTTTTCAATGGCAAAAATCAATGAATATTGTAAATGCACAAACAGTAATATCTCCACATTGCAAGGTGCAATTCTGAAATTTTTTGCTTTTTCCTGCTAATCCTAGCATGATAAAGAAGATTCAAAGAGAGTGAGATACCAGCTCCTTTCATTCAGTCAGTAGCTTCAAACATTTCTGGTATATGAAAAACATGTTTTTCAATGGCAAAAATCAATGAATATTGTAAATGCACAAACAGTAATATCTCCACATTGCAAGGTGCAATTCTGAAATTTTTTGCTTTTTCCTGCTAATCCTAGCATGATAAAGAAGATTCAAAGAGAGTGAGATGCCAGCTCCTTTCATTCAGTCAGTAGCTTCAAACATTTCTGGTATATGAAAAACATGTTTTTCAATGGCAAAAATCAATGAATATTGTAAATGCACAAACAGTAATATCTCCACATTGCAAGGTGCAATTCTGAAATTTTTTGCTTTTTCCTGCTAATCCTAGCATGATAAAGAAGATTCAAAGAGAGTGAGATGCCAGCTCCTTTCATTCAGTCAGTAGCTTCAAACATTTCTGGTATATGAAAAACTTGTTTTTCAATGGCAAAAATCAATGAATATTGTAAATGCACAAACAGTAATATCTCCACATTGCAAGGTGCAATTCTGAAATTTTTTGCTTTTTCCTGCTAATCCTAGCATGATAAAGATTCAAAGAGAGTGAGATGCCAGCTCCTTTCATTCAGTCAGTAGCTTCAAACATTTCTGGACGTTTTTCAATGGCAAAAATCAATGAATATTGTAAATGCACAAACAGTAATATCTCCACATTGCAAGGTGCAATTCTGAAATTTTTTGCTTTTTCCTGTTAATCCTAGCATGATAAAGAAGATTCAAAGAGAGTGAGATGCCAGCTCCTTTCATTCAGTCAGTAGCTTCAAACATTTCTGGTATATGAAAAACATGTTTTTCAATGGCAAAAATCAATGAATGTTGTAAATGCACAAACAGTAATATCTCCACATTGCAAGGTGCAATTCTGAAATTTTTTGCTTTTTCCTGCTAATCCTAGCATGATAAAGAAGATTCAAAGAGAGTGAGATGCCAGCTCCTTTCATTCAGTCAGTAGCTTCAAACATTTCTGGTATATGAAAAACATGTTTTTCAATGGCAAAAATCAATGAATATTGTAAATGCACAAACAGTAATATCTCCACATTGCAAGGTGCAATTCTGAAATTTTTTGCTTTTTCCTGCTAATCCTAGCATGATAAAGAAGATTCAAAGAGAGTGAGATGCCAGCTCCTTTCATTCAGTCAGTAGCTTCAAACATTTCTGGTATATGAAAAACATGTTTTTCAATGGCAAAAATCAATGAATATTGTAAATGCACAAACAGTAATATCTCCACATTGCAAGGTGCAATTCTGAAATTTTTTTCTTTTTCCTGCTAATCCTAGCATGATAAAGAAGATTCAAAGAGAGTGAGATGCCAGCTCCTTTCATTCAGTCAGTAGCTTCAAACATTTCTGGACGTTTTTCAATGGCAAAAATCAATGAATATTGTAAATGCACAAACAGTAATATCTCCACATTGCAAGGTGCAATTCTGAAATTTTTTGCTTTTTCCTGTTAATCCTAGCATGATAAAGAAGATTCAAAGAGAGTGAGATGCCAGCTCCTTTCATTCAGTCAGTAGCTTCAAACATTTCTGGTATATGAATAACATGATGTTTTTCAATGGCAAAAATCAATGAATATTGTAAATGCACAAACAGTAATATCTCCACATTGCAAGGTGCAATTCTGAAATTTTTTGCTTTTTCCTGCTAATCCTAGCATGATAAAGAAGATTCAAAGAGAGTGAGATGCCAGCTCCTTTCATTCAGTCAGTAGCTTCAAACATTTCTGGACGTTTTTCAATGGCAAAAATCAATGAATATTGTAAATGCACAAACAGTAATATCTCCACATTGCAAGGTGCAATTCTGAAATTTTTTGCTTTTTCCTGCTAATCCTAGCATGATAAAGATTCAAAGAGAGTGAGATTCAGCTCCTTTCATTCAGTCAGTAGCTTCAAACATTTCTGGACGTTTTTCAATGGCAAAAATCAATGAATATTGTAAATGCACAAACAGTAATATCTCCACATTGCAAGGTGCAATTCTGAAATTTTTTGCTTTTTCCTGTTAATCCTAGCATGATAAAGAAGATTCAAAGAGAGTGAGATGCCAGCTCCTTTCATTCAGTCAGTAGCTTCAAACATTTCTGGTATATGAAAAACATGTTTTTCAATGGCAAAAATCAATGAATATTGTAAATGCACAAACAGTAATATCTCCACATTGCAAGGTGCAATTCTGAAATTTTTTGCTTTTTCCTGCTAATCCTAGCATGATAAAGAAGATTCAAAGAGAGTGAGATGCCAGCTCCTTTCATTCAGTCAGTAGCTTCAAACATTTCTGGACGTTTTTCAATGGCAAAAATCAATGAATATTGTAAATGCACAA
Organism: Phyllobates terribilis; assembly: GCF_046119375.1. Lineage (NCBI taxonomy): Eukaryota > Metazoa > Chordata > Amphibia > Anura > Dendrobatidae > Phyllobates > Phyllobates terribilis. Next base: position 58,629 of record NW_027365541.1, on the reverse strand, counting down.
ACAGTAATATCTCCACATTGCAAGGTGCAATTCTGAAATTTTTTGCTTTTTCCTGCTAATCCTAGCAGGATAAAGAAGATTCAAAGAGAGTGAGATGCCAGCTCCTTTCATTCAGTCAGTAGCTTCAAACATTTCTGGTATATGAAAAACATGTTTTTCAATGGCAAAAATCAATGAATATTGTAAATGCACAAACAGTAATATCTCCACATTGCAAGGTGCAATTCTGAAATTTTTTGCTTTTTCCTGCTAATCCTAGCATGATAAAGAAGATTCAAAGAGAGTGAGATGCCAGCTCCTTTCATTCAGTCAGTAGCTTCAAACCTTTCTGGTATATGAAAAACGTTTTTCAATGGCAAAAATCAATGAATATTGTAAATGCACAAACAGTAATATCTCCACATTGCAAGGTGCAATTCTGAAATTTTTTGCTTTTTCCTGCTAATCCTAGCATGATAAAGAAGATTCAAAGAGAGTGAGATGCCAGCTCCTTTCATTCAGTCAGTAGCTTCAAACATTTCTGGACGTTTTTCAATGGCAAAAATCAATGAATATTGTAAATGCACAAACAGTAATATCTCCACATTGCAAGGTGCAATTCTGAAATTTTTTGCTTTTTCCTGCTAATCCTAGCATGATAAAGAAGATTCAAAGAGAGTGAGATGCCAGCTCCTTTCATTCAGTCAGTAGCTTCAAACATTTCTGGTATATGAAAAACGTTTTTCAATGGCAAAAATCAATGAATATTGTAAATGCACAAACAGTAATATCTCCACATTGCAAGGTGCAATTCTGAAATTTTTTGCTTTTTCCTGCTAATCCTAGCATGATAAAGAAGATTCAAAGAGAGTGAGATGCCAGCTCCTTTCATTCAGTCAGTAGCTTCAAACATTTCTGGTATATGAAAAACGTTTTTCAATGGCAAAAATCAATGAATATTGTAAATGCACAAACAGTAATATTTCCACATTGCAAGGTGCAATTCTGAAATTTTTTGCTTTTTCCTGCTAATCCTAGCATGATAAAGAAGATTCAAAGAGAGTGAGATGCCAGCTCCTTTCATTCAGTCAGTAGCTTCAAACATTTCTGGACGTTTTTCAATGGCAAAAATCAATGAATATTGTAAATGCACAAACAGTAATATCTCCACATTGCAAGGTGCAATTCTGAAATTTTTTGCTTTTTCCTGTTAATCCTAGCATGATAAAGAAGATTCAAAGAGAGTGAGATGCCAGCTCCTTTCATTCAGTCAGTAGCTTCAAACATTTCTGGTATATGAATAACATGATGTTTTTCAATGGCAAAAATCAATGAATATTGTAAATGCACAAACAGTAATATCTCCACATTGAAAGGTGCAATTCTGAAATTTTTTGCTTTTTCCTGCTAATCCTAGCATGATAAAGAAGATTCAAAGAGAGTGAGATGCCAGCTCCTTTCATTCAGTCAGTAGCTTCAAACATTTCTGGACGTTTTTCAATGGCAAAAATCAATGAATATTGTAAATGCACAAACAGTAATATCTCCACATTGCAAGGTGCAATTCTGAAATTTTTTGCTTTTTCCTGCTAATCCTAGCATGATAAAGAAGATTCAAAGAGAGTGAGATGCCAGCTCCTTTCATTCAGTCAGTAGCTTCAAACATTTCTGGACGTTTTTCAATGGCAAAAATCAATGAATATTGTAAATGCACAAACAGTAATATCTCCACATTGCAAGGTGCAATTCTGAAATTTTTTGCTTTTTCCTGCTAATCCTAGCAGGATAAAGAAGATTCAAAGAGAGTGAGATGCCAGCTCCTTTCATTCAGTCAGTAGCTTCAAACATTTCTGGTATATGAAAAACATGTTTTTCAATGGCAAAAATCAATGAATATTGTAAATGCACAAACAGTAATATCTCCACATTGCAAGGTGCAATTCTGAAATTTTTTGCTTTTTCCTGCTAATCCTAGCATGATAAAGAAGATTCAAAGAGAGTGAGATGCCAGCTCCTTTCATTCAGTCAGTAGCTTTAAACATTTCTGGACGTTTTTCAATGGCAAAAATCAATGAATATTGTAAATGCACAAACAGTAATATCTCCACATTGCAAGGTGCAATTCTGAAATTTTTTGCTTTTTCCTGTTAATCCTAGCATGATAAAGAAGATTCAAAGAGAGTGAGATGCCAGCTCCTTTCATTCAGTCAGTAGCTTCAAACATTTCTGGTATATGAAAAACATGTTTTTCAATGGCAAAAATCAATGAATATTGTAAATGCACAAACAGTAATATCTCCACATTGCAAGGTGCAATTCTGAAATTTTTTGCTTTTTCCTGCTAATCCTAGCATGATAAAGAAGATTCAAAGAGAGTGAGATGCCAGCTCCTTTCATTCAGTCAGTAGCTTCAAACATTTCTGGTATATGAAAAACATGTTTTTCAATGGCAAAAATCAATGAATATTGTAAATGCACAAACAGTAATATTTCCACATTGCAAGGTGCAATTCTGAAATTTTTTGCTTTTTCCTGCTAATCCTAGCATGATAAAGAAGATTCAAAGAGAGTGAGATGCCAGCTCCTTTCATTCAGTCAGTAGCTTCAAACATTTCTGGTATATGAAAAACATGTTTTTCAATGGCAAAAATCAATGAATATTGTAAATGCACAAACAGTAATATTTCCACATTGCAAGGTGCAATTCTGAAATTTTTTGCTTTTTCCTGCTAATCCTAGCATGATAAAGAAGATTCAAAGAGAGTGAGATGCCAGCTCCTTTCATTCAGTCAGTAGCTTCAAACATTTCTGGACGTTTTTCAATGGCAAAAATCAATGAATATTGTAAATGCACAAACAGTAATATCTCCACATTGCAAGGTGCAATTCTGAAATTTTTTGCTTTTTCCTGTTAATCCTAGCATGATAAAGAAGATTCAAAGAGAGTGAGATGCCAGCTCCTTTCATTCAGTCAGTAGCTTCAAACATTTCTGGTATATGAAAAACATGTTTTTCAATGGCAAAAATCAATGAATATTGTAAATGCACAAACAGTAATATCTCCACATTGCAAGGTGCAATTCTGAAATTTTTTGCTTTTTCCTGCTAATCCTAGCAGGATAAAGAAGATTCAAAGAGAGTGAGATGCCAGCTCCTTTCATTCAGTCAGTAGCTTCAAACCTTTCTGGTATATGAAAAACGTTTTTCAATGGCAAAAATCAATGAATATTGTAAATGCACAAACAGTAATATTTCCACATTGCAAGGTGCAATTCTGAAATTTTTTGCTTTTTCCTGCTAATCCTAGCATGATAAAGAAGATTCAAAGAGAGTGAGATGCCAGCTCCTTTCATTCAGTCAGTAGCTTCAAACATTTCTGGACGTTTTTCAATGGCAAAAATCAATGAATATTGTAAATGCACAAACAGTAATATCTCCACATTGCAAGGTGCAATTCTGAAATTTTTTGCTTTTTCCTGTTAATCCTAGCATGATAAAGAAGATTCAAAGAGAGTGAGATGCCAGCTCCTTTCATTCAGTCAGTAGCTTCAAACATTTCTGGTATATGAATAACATGATGTTTTTCAATGGCAAAAATCAATGAATATTGTAAATGCACAAACAGTAATATCTCCACATTGCAAGGTGCAATTCTGAAATTTTTTGCTTTTTCCTGCTAATCCTAGCATGATAAAGAAGATTCAAAGAGAGTGAGATGCCAGCTCCTTTCATTCAGTCAGTAGCTTCAAACATTTCTGGACGTTTTTCAATGGCAAAAATCAATGAATATTGTAAATGCACAAACAGTAATATCTCCACATTGCAAGGTGCAATTCTGAAATTTTTTGCTTTTTCCTGCTAATCCTAGCATGATAAAGAAGATTCAAAGAGAGTGAGATGCCAGCTCCTTTCATTCAGTCAGTAGCTTCAAACATTTCTGGACGTTTTTCATTGGCAAAAATCAATGAATATTGTAAATGCACAAACAGTAATATCTCCACATTGCAAGGTGCAATTCTGAAATTTTTTGCTTTTTCCTGCTAATCCTAGCAGGATAAAGAAGATTCAAAGAGAGTGAGATGCCAGCTCCTTTCATTCAGTCAGTAGCTTCAAACATTTCTGGTATATGAAAAACATGTTTTTCAATGGCAAAAATCAATGAATATTGTAAATGCACAAACAGTAATATCTCCACATTGCAAGGTGCAATTCTGAAATTTTTTGCTTTTTCCTGCTAATCCTAGCATGATAAAGAAGATTCAAAGAGAGTGAGATGCCAGCTCCTTTCATTGTCAGTAGCTTTAAACATTTCTGGACGTTTTTCAATGGCAAAAATCAATGAATATTGTAAATGCACAAACAGTAATATCTCCACATTGCAAGGTGCAATTCTGAAATTTTTTGCTTTTTCCTGTTAATCCTAGCATGATAAAGAAGATTCAAAGAGAGTGAGATGCCAGCTCCTTTCATTCAGTCAGTAGCTTCAAACATTTCTGGTATATGAAAAACATGTTTTTCAATGGCAAAAATCAATGAATATTGTAAATGCACAAACAGTAATATCTCCACATTGCAAGGTGCAATTCTGAAATTTTTTGCTTTTTCCTGCTAATCCTAGCATGATAAAGAAGATTCAAAGAGAGTGAGATGCCAGCTCCTTTCATTCAGTCAGTAGCTTCAAACATTTCTGGTATATGAAAAACATGTTTTTCAATGGCAAAAATCAATGAATATTGTAAATGCACAAACAGTAATATCTCCACATTGCAAGGTGCAATTCTGAAATTTTTTGCTTTTTCCTGCTAATCCTAGCATGATAAAGAAGATTCAGAGTGAGATGCCAGCTCCTTTCATTCAGTCAGTAGCTTCAAACATTTCTGGTATATGAAAAACATGTTTTTCAATGGCAAAAATCAATGAATATTGTAAATGCACAAACAGTAATATCTCCACATTGCAAGGTGCAATTCTGAAATTTTTTGCTTTTTCCTGTTAATCCTAGCATGATAAAGAAGATTCAAAGAGAGTGAGATGCCAGCTCCTTTCATTCAGTCAGTAGCTTCAAACATTTCTGGTATATGAAAAACATGTTTTTCAATGGCAAAAATCAATGAATATTGTAAATGCACAAACAGTAATATCTCCACATTGCAAGGTGCAATTCTGAAATTTTTTGCTTTTTCCTGCTAATCCTAGCATGATAAAGAAGATTCAAAGAGAGTGAGATGCCAGCTCCTTTCATTCAGTCAGTAGCTTCAAACATTTCTGGTATATGAAAAACATGTTTTTCAATGGCAAAAATCAATGAATATTGTAAATGCACAAACAGTAATATTTCCACATTGCAAGGTGAAATTCTGAAATTTTTTGCTTTTTCCTGCTAATCCTAGCATGATAAAGAAGATTCAAAGAGAGTGAGATGCCAGCTCCTTTCATTCAGTCAGTAGCTTCAAACATTTCTGGACGTTTTTCAATGGCAAAAATCAATGAATATTGTAAATGCACAAACAGTAATATCTCCACATTGCAAGGTGCAATTCTGAAATTTTTTGCTTTTTCCTGTTAATCCTAGCATGATAAAGAAGATTCAAAGAGAGTGAGATGCCAGCTCCTTTCATTCAGTCAGTAGCTTCAAACATTTCTGGTATATGAATAACATGATGTTTTTCAATGGCAAAAATCAATGAATATTGTAAATGCACAAACAGTAATATCTCCACATTGCAAGGTGCAATTCTGAAATTTTTTGCTTTTTCCTGCTAATCCTAGCATGATAAAGAAGATTCAAAGAGAGTGAGATGCCAGCTCCTTTCATTCAGTCAGTAGCTTCAAACATTTCTGGACGTTTTTCATTGGCAAAAATCAATGAATATTGTAAATGCACAAACAGTAATATCTCCACATTGCAAGGTGCAATTCTGAAATTTTTTGCTTTTTCCTGCTAATCCTAGCAGGATAAAGAAGATTCAAAGAGAGTGAGATGCCAGCTCCTTTCATTCAGTCAGTAGCTTCAAACATTTCTGGTATATGAAAAACATGTTTTTCAATGGCAAAAATCAATGAATATTGTAAATGCACAAACAGTAATATCTCCACATTGCAAGGTGCAATTCTGAAATTTTTTGCTTTTTCCTGCTAATACTAGCATGATAAAGAAGATTCAAAGAGAGTGAGATGCCAGCTCCTTTCATTCAGTCAGTAGCTTCAAACATTTCTGGACGTTTTTCAATGGCAAAAATCAATGAATATTGTAAATGCACAAACAGTAATATCTCCACATTGCAAGGTGCAATTCTGAAATTTTTTGCTTTTTCCTGCTAATCCTAGCATGATAAAGAAGATTCAAAGAGAGTGAGATGCCAGCTCCTTTCATTCAGTCAGTAGCTTCAAACATTTCTGGTATATGAAAAACATGTTTTTCAATGGCAAAAATCAATGAATATTGTAAATGCACAAACAGTAATATCTCCACATTGCAAGGTGCAATTCTGAAATTTTTTGCTTTTTCCTGCTAATCCTAGCATGATAAAGAAGATTCAAAGAGAGTGAGATGCCAGCTCCTTTCATTCAGTCAGTAGCTTCAAACATTTCTGGTATATGAAAAACATGTTTTTCAATGGCAAAAATCAATGAATATTGTAAATGCACAAACAGTAATATCTCCACATTGCAAGGTGCAATTCTGAAATTTTTTGCTTTTTCCTGCTAATCCTAGCATGATAAAGAAGATTCAAAGAGAGTGAGATGCCAGCTCCTTTCATTCAGTCAATAGCTTCAAACATTTCTGGTATATGAAAAACATGTTTTTCAATGGCAAAAATCAATGAATATTGTAAATGCACAAACAGTAATATCTCCACATTGCAAGGTGCAATTCTGAAATTTTTAGCTTTTTCCTGCTAATCCTAGCATGATAAAGAAGATTCAAAGAGAGTGAGATGCCAGCTCCTTTCATTCAGTCAGTAGCTTCAAACATTTCTGGACGTTTTTCAATGGCAAAAATCAATGAATATTGTAAATGCACAAACAGTAATATCTCCACATTGCAAGGTGCAATTCTGAAATTTTTTGCTTTTTCCTGTTAATCCTAGCATGATAAAGAAGATTCAAAGAGAGTGAGATGCCAGCTCCTTTCATTCAGTCAGTAGCTTCAAACATTTCTGGTATATGAATAACATGATGTTTTTCAATGGCAAAAATCAATGAATATTGTAAATGCACAAACAGTAATATCTCCACATTGCAAGGTGCAATTCTGAAATTTTTTGCTTTTTCCTGCTAATCCTAGCATGATAAAGAAGATTCAAAGAGAGTGAGATGCCAGCTCCTTTCATTCAGTCAGTAGCTTCAAACATTTCTGGACGTTTTTCAATGGCAAAAATCAATGAATATTGTAAATGCACAAACAGTAATATCTCCACATTGCAAGGTGCAATTCTGAAATTTTTTGCTTTTTCCTGCTAATCCTAGCATGATAAAGAAGATTCAAAGAGAGTGAGATCCAGCTCCTTTCATTCAGTCAGTAGCTTCAAACATTTCTGGACGTTTTTCAATGGCAAATATCAATGAATATTGTAAATGCACAAACAGTAATATCTCCACATTGCAAGGTGCAATTCTGAAATTTTTTGCTTTTTCCTGTTAATCCTAGCATGATAAAGAAGATTCAAAGAGAGTGAGATGCCAGCTCCTTTCATTCAGTCAGTAGCTTCAAACATTTCTGGTATATGAAAAACATGTTTTTCAATGGCAAAAATCAATGAATATTGTAAATGCACAAACAGTAATATCTCCACATTGCAAGGTGCAATTCTGAAATTTTTTGCTTTTTCCTGCTAATCCTAGCATGATAAAGAAGATTCAAAGAGAGTGAGATGCCAGCTCCTTTCATTCAGTCAGTAGCTTCAAACATTTCTGGACGTTTTTCAATGGCAAAAATCAATGAATATTGTAAATGCACAAACAGTAATATCTCCACATTGCAAGGTGCAATTCTGAAATGTTTTGCTTTTTCCTGCTAATCCTAGCAGGATAAAGAAGATTCAAAGAGAGTGAGATGCCAGCTCCTTTCATTCAGTCAGTAGCTTCAAACATTTCTGGTATATGAAAAACATGTTTTTCAATGGCAAAAATCAATGAATATTGAAAATGCACAAACAGTAATATCTCCACATTGCAAGGTGCAATTCTGAAATTTTTTGCTTTTTCCTGCTAATCCTAGCATGATAAAGAAGATTCAAAGAGAGTGAGATGCCAGCTCCTTTCATTCAGTCAGTAGCTTCAAACATTTCTGGACGTTTTTCAATGGCAAAAATCAATGAATATTGTAAATGCACAAACAGTAATATCTCCACATTGCAAGGTGCAATTCTGAAATTTTTTGCTTTTTCCTGCTAATCCTAGCATGATAAAGAAGATTCAAAGAGAGTGAGATGCCAGCTCCTTTCATTCAGTCAGTAGCTTCAAACATTTCTGGTATATGAAAAACGTTTTTCAATGGCAAAAATCAATGAATATTGTAAATGCACAAACAGTAATATCTCCACATTGCAAGGTGCAATTCTGAAATTTTTTGCTTTTTCCTGCTAATCCTAGCATGATAAAGAAGATTCAAAGAGAGTGAGATGCCAGCTCCTTTCATTCAGTCAGTAGCTTCAAACATTTCTGGTATATAAAAACATGTTTTTCAATGGCAAAAATCAATGAATATTGTAAATGCACAAACAGTAATATTTCCACATTGCAAGGTGCAATTCTGAAATTTTTTGCTTTTTCCTGCTAATCCTAGCATGATAAAGAAGATTCAAAGAGAGTGAGATGCCAGCTCCTTTCATTCAGTCAGTAGCTTCAAACATTTCTGGACGTTTTTCAATGGCAAAAATCAATGAATATTGTAAATGCACAAACAGTAATATCTCCACATTGCAAGGTGCAATTCTGAAATTTTTTGCTTTTTCCTGCTAATCCTAGCAGGATAAAGAAGATTCAAAGAGAGTGAGATGCCAGCTCCTTTCATTCAGTCAGTAGCTTCAAACATTTCTGGTATATGAAAAACATGTTTTTCAATGGCAAAAATCAATGAATATTGAAAATGCACAAACAGTAATATCTCCACATTGCAAGGTGCAATTCTGAAATTTTTTGCTTTTTCCTGCTAATCCTAGCATGATAAAGAAGATTCAAAGAGAGTGAGATGCCAGCTCCTTTCATTCAGTCAGTAGCTTCAAACATTTCTGGACGTTTTTCAATGGCAAAAATCAATGAATATTGTAAATGCACAAACAGTAATATCTCCACATTGCAAGGTGCAATTCTGAAATTTTTTGCTTTTTCCTGCTAATCCTAGCATGATAAAGAAGATTCAAAGAGAGTGAGATGCCAGCTCCTTTCATTCAGTCAGTAGCTTCAAACATTTCTGGTATATGAAAAACGTTTTTCAATGGCAAAAATCAATGAATATTGTAAATGCACAAACAGTAATATCTCCACATTGCAAGGTGCAATTCTGAAATTTTTTGCTTTTTCCTGCTAATCCTAGCATGATAAAGAAGATTCAAAGAGAGTGATATGCCAGCTCCTTTCATTCAGTCAGTAGCTTCAAACATTTCTGGTATATGAAAAACATGTTTTTCAATGGCAAAAATCAATGAATATTGTAAATGCACAAACAGTAATATTTCCACATTGCAAGGTGCAATTCTGAAATTTTTTGCTTTTTCCTGCTAATCCTAGCATGATAAAGAAGATTCAAAGAGAGTGAGATGCCAGCTCCTTTCATTCAGTCAGTAGCTTCAAACATTTCTGGACGTTTTTCAATGGCAAAAATCAATGAATATTGTAAATGCACAAACAGTAATATCTCCACATTGCAAGGTGCAATTCTGAAATTTTTTGCTTTTTCCTGTTAATCCTAGCATGATAAAGAAGATTCAAAGAGAGTGAGATGCCAGCTCCTTTCATTCAGTCAGTAGCTTCAAACATTTCTGGTATATGAATAACATGGTTTTTCAATGGCAAAAATCAATGAATATTGTAAATGCACAAACAGTAATATCTCCACATTGCAAGGTGCAGTTCTGAAATTTTTTGCTTTTTCCTGCTAATCCTAGCATGATAAAGAAGATTCAAAGAGAGTGAGATGCCAGCTCCTTTCATTCAGTCAGTAGCTTCAAACATTTCTGGACGTTTTTCAATGGCAAAAATCAATGAATATTGTAAATGCACAAACAGTAATATCTCCACATTGCAAGGTGCAATTCTGAAATTTTTTGCTTTTTCCTGTTAATCCTAGCATGATAAAGAAGATTCAAAGAGAGTGAGATGCCAGCTCCTTTCATTCAGTCAGTAGCTTCAAACATTTCTGGACGTTTTTCAATGGCAAAAATCAATGAATATTGTAAATGCACAAACAGTAATATCTCCACATTGCAAGGTGCAATTCTGAAATTTTTTGCTTTTTCCTTTTAATCCTAGCATGATAAAGAAGATTCAAAGAGAGTGAGATGCCAGCTCCTTTCATTCAGTCAGTAGCTTCAAACATTTCTGGTATATGAATAACATGATGTTTTTCAATGTCAAAAATCAATGAATATTGTAAATGCACAAACAGTAATATCTCCACATTGCAAGGTGCAATTCTGAAATTTTTTGCTTTTTCCTGCTAATCCTAGCATGATAAAGAAGATTCAAAGAGAGTGAGATGCCAGCTCCTTTCATTCAGTCAGTAGCTTCAAACTTTTCTGGACGTTTTTCAATGGCAAAAATCAATGAATATTGTAAATGCACAAACAGTAATATCTCCACATTGCAAGGTGCAATTCTGAAATTTTTTGCTTTTTCCTGCTAATCCTAGCATGATAAAGAAGATTCAAAGAGAGATGCCAGCTCCTTTCATTCAGTCAGTGGCTTCAAACATTTCTGGACGTTTTTCAATGGCAAAAATCAATGAATATTGTAAATGCACAAACAGTAATATCTCCACATTGCAAGGTGCAATTCTGAAATTTTTTGCTTTTTCCTGCTAATCCTAGCATGATAAAAAGATTCAAAGAGAGTGAGATGCCAGCTCCTTTCATTCAGTCAGTAGCTTCAAACATTTCTGGTATATGAAAAACATGTTTTTCAATGGCAAAAATCAATGAATATTGTAAATGCACAAACAGTAATATCTCCACATTGCAAGGTGCAATTCTGAAATTTTTTGCTTTTTCCTGCTAATCCTAGCATGATAAAGAAGATTCAAAGAGAGTGAGATGCCAGCTCCTTTCATTCAGTCAGTAGCTTCAAACATTTCTGGTATATGAAAAACATGTTTTTCAATGGCAAAAATCAATGAATATTGTAAATGCACAAACAGTAATATCTCCACATTGCAAGGTGCAATTCTGAAATTTTTTGCTTTTTCCTGCTAATCCTAGCATGATAAAGAAGATTCAAAGAGAGTGAGATGCCAGCTCCTTTCATTCAGTCAGTAGCTTCAAACATTTCTGGACGTTTTTCAATGGCAAAAATCAATGAATATTGTAAATGCACAAACAGTAATATCTCCACATTGCAAGGTGCAATTCTGAAATTTTTTGCTTTTCCTGTTAATCCTAGCATGATAAAGAAGATTCAAAGAGAGTGAGATGCCAGCTCCTTTCATTCAGTCAGTAGCTTCAAACATTTCTGGTATATGAAAAACATGTTTTTCAATGGCAAAAATCAATGAATATTGTAAATGCACAAACAGTAATATCTCCACATTGCAAGGTGCAATTCTGAAATTTTTTGCTTTTTCCTGCTAATCCTAGCATGATAAAGAAGATTCAAAGAAAGTGAGATGCCAGCTCCTTTCATTCAGTCAGTAGCTTCAAACATTTCTGGTATATGAAAAACATGTTTTTCAATGGCAAAAATCAATGAATATTGTAAATGCACAAACAGTAATATTTCCACATTGCAAGGTGCAATTCTGAAATTTTTTGCTTTTTCCTGCTAATCCTAGCATGATAAAGAAGATTCAAAGAGAGTGAGATGCCAGCTCCTTTCATTCAGTCAGTAGCTTCAAACATTTCTGGACGTTTTTCAATGGCAAAAATCAATGAATATTGTAAATGCACAAACAGTAATATCTCCACATTGCAAGGTGCAATTCTGAAATTTTTTGCTTTTTCCTGTTAATCCTAGCATGATAAAGAAGATTCAAAGAGAGTGAGATGCCAGCTCCTTTCATTCAGTCAGTAGCTTCAAACATTTCTGGACGTTTTTCAATGGCAAAAATCAATGAATATTGTAAATGCACAAACAGTAATATCTCCACATTGCAAGGTGCAATTCTGAAATTTTTTGCTTTTTCCTGTTAATCCTAGCATGATAAAGAAGATTCAAAGAGAGTGAGATGCCAGCTCCTTTCATTCAGTCAGTAGCTTCAAACATTTCTGGTATATGAATAACATGATGTTTTTCAATGGCAAAAATCAATGAATATTGGAAATGCACAAACAGTAATATCTCCACATTGCAAGGTGCAATTCTGAAATTTTTTGCTTTTTCCTGCTAATCCTAGCATGATAAAGAAGATTCAAAGAGAGTGAGATGCCAGCTCCTTTCATTCAGTCAGTAGCTTCAAACTTTTCTGGACGTTTTTCAATGGCAAAAATCAATGAATATTGTAAATGCACAAACAGTAATATCTCCACATTGCAAGGTGCAATTCTGAAATTTTTTGCTTTTTCCTGCTAATCCTAGCATGATAAAGAAGATTCAAAGAGAGATGCCAGCTCCTTTCATTCAGTCAGTGGCTTCAAACATTTCTGGACGTTTTTCAATGGCAAAAATCAATGAATATTGTAAATGCACAAACAGTAATATCTCCACATTGCAAGGTGCAATTCTGAAATTTTTTGCTTTTTCCTGCTAATCCTAGCATGATAAAAAGATTCAAAGAGAGTGAGATGCCAGCTCCTTTCATTCAGTCAGTAGCTTCAAACATTTCTGGTATATGAAAAACATGTTTTTCAATGGCAAAAATCAATGAATATTGTAAATGCACAAACAGTAATATCTCCACATTGCAAGGTGCAATTCTGAAATTTTTTGCTTTTTCCTGCTAATCCTAGCATGATAAAGAAGATTCAAAGAGAGTGAGATGCCAGCTCCTTTCATTCAGTCAGTAGCTTCAAACATTTCTGGTATATGAAAAACATGTTTTTCAATGGCAAAAATCAATGAATATTGTAAATGCACAAACAGTAATATCTCCACATTGCAAGGTGCAATTCTGAAATTTTTTGCTTTTTCCTGCTAATCCTAGCATGATAAAGAAGATTCAAAGAGAGTGAGATGCCAGCTCCTTTCATTCAGTCAGTAGCTTCAAACATTTCTGGACGTTTTTCAATGGCAAAAATCAATGAATATTGTAAATGCACAAACAGTAATATCTCCACATTGCAAGGTGCAATTCTGAAATTTTTTGCTTTTTCCTGTTAATCCTAGCATGATAAAGAAGATTCAAAGAGAGTGAGATGCCAGCTCCTTTCATTCAGTCAGTAGCTTCAAACATTTCTGGTATATGAATAACATGATGTTTTTCAATGGCAAAAATCAATGAATATTGTAAATGCACAAACAGTAATATCTCCACATTGCAAGGTGCAATTCTGAAATTTTTTGCTTTTTCCTGCTAATCCTAGCAGGATAAAGAAGATTCAAAGAGAGTGAGATGCCAGCTCCTTTCATTCAGTCAGTAGCTTCAAACATTTCTGGTATATGAAAAACATGTTTTTCAATGGCAAAAATCAATGAATATTGTAAATGCACAAACAGTAATATCTCCACATTGCAAGGTGCAATTCTGAAATTTTTTGCTTTTTCCTGCTAATACTAGCATGATAAAGAAGATTCAAAGAGAGTGAGATGCCAGCTCCTTTCATTCAGTCAGTAGCTTCAAACATTTCTGGACGTTTTTCAATGGCAAAAATCAATGAATATTGTAAATGCACAAACAGTAATATCTCCACATTGCAAGGTGCAATTCTGAAATTTTTTGCTTTTTCCTGCTAATCCTAGCATGATAAAGAAGATTCAAAGAGAGTGAGATGCCAGCTCCTTTCATTCAGTCAGTAGCTTCAAACATTTCTGGTATATGAAAAACATGTTTTTCAATGGCAAAAATCAATGAATATTGTAAATGCACAAACAGTAATATCTCCACATTGCAAGGTGCAATTCTGAAATTTTTTGCTTTTTCCTGCTAATCCTAGCATGATAAAGAAGATTCAAAGAGAGTGAGATGCCAGCTCCTTTCATTCAGTCAGTAGCTTCAAACATTTCTGGTATATGAAAAACATGTTTTTCAATGGCAAAAATCAATGAATATTGTAAATGCACAAACAGTAATATCTCCACATTGCAAGGTGCAATTCTGAAATTTTTTGCTTTTTCCTGCTAATCCTAGCATGATAAAGAAGATTCAAAGAGAGTGAGATGTCAGCTCCTTTCATTCAGTCAATAGCTTCAAACATTTCTGGTATATGAAAAACATGTTTTTCAATGGCAAAAATCAATGAATATTGTAAATGCACAAACAGTAATATCTCCACATTGCAAGGTGCAATTCTGAAATTTTTTGCTTTTTCCTGCTAATCCTAGCATGATAAAGAAGATTCAAAGAGAGTGAGATGCCAGCTCCTTTCATTCAGTCAGTAGCTTCAAACATTTCTGGACGTTTTTCAATGGCAAAAATCAATGAATATTGTAAATGCACAAACAGTAATATCTCCACATTGCAAGGTGCAATTCTGAAATTTTTTGCTTTTTCCTGTTAATCCTAGCATGATAAAGAAGATTCAAAGAGAGTGAGATGCCAGCTCCTTTCATTCAGTCAGTAGCTTCAAACATTTCTGGTATATGAATAACATGATGTTTTTCAATGGCAAAAATCAATGAATATTGTAAATGCACAAACAGTAATATCTCCACATTGCAAGGTGCAATTCTGACATTTTTTGCTTTTTCCTGCTAATCCTAGCATGATAAAGAAGATTCAAAGAGAGTGAGATGCCAGCTCCTTTCATTCAGTCAGTAGCTTCAAACATTTCTGGACGTTTTTCAATGGCAAAAATCAATGAATATTGTAAATGCACAAACAGTAATATCTCCACATTGCAAGGTGCAATTCTGAAATTTTTTGCTTTTTCCTGCTAATCCTAGCATGATAAAGAAGATTCAAAGAGAGTGAGATCCAGCTCCTTTCATTCAGTCAGTAGCTTCAAACATTTCTGGACGTTTTTCAATGGCAAATATCAATGAATATTGTAAATGCACAAACAGTAATATCTCCACATTGCAAGGTGCAATTCTGAAATTTTTTGCTTTTTCCTGTTAATCCTAGCATGATAAAGAAGATTCAAAGAGAGTGAGATGCCAGCTCCTTTCATTCAGTCAGTAGCTTCAAACATTTCTGGTATATGAAAAACATGTTTTTCAATGGCAAAAATCAATGAATATTGTAAATGCACAAACAGTAATATCTCCACATTGCAAGGTGCAATTCTGAAATTTTTTGCTTTTTCCTGCTAATCCTAGCATGATAAAGAAGATTCAAAGAGAGTGAGATGCCAGCTCCTTTCATTCAGTCAGTAGCTTCAAACATTTCTGGACGTTTTTCAATGGCAAAAATCAATGAATATTGTAAATGCACAAACAGTAATATCTCCACATTGCAAGGTGCAATTCTGAAATGTTTTGCTTTTTCCTGCTAATCCTAGCAGGATAAAGAAGATTCAAAGAGAGTGAGATGCCAGCTCCTTTCATTCAGTCAGTAGCTTCAAACATTTCTGGTATATGAAAAACATGTTTTTCAATGGCAAAAATCAATGAATATTGAAAATGCACAAACAGTAATATCTCCACATTGCAAGGTGCAATTCTGAAATTTTTTGCTTTTTCCTGCTAATCCTAGCATGATAAAGAAGATTCAAAGAGAGTGAGATGCCAGCTCCTTTCATTCAGTCAGTAGCTTCAAACATTTCTGGTATATGAAAAACATGTTTTTCAATGGCAAAAATCAATGAATATTGTAAATGCACAAACAGTAATATTTCCACATTGCAAGGTGCAATTCTGAAATTTTTTGCTTTTTCCTGCTAATCCTAGCATGATAAAGAAGATTCAAAGAGAGTGAGATGCCAGCTCCTTTCATTCAGTCAGTAGCTTCAAACATTTCTGGTATATGAATAACATGATGTTTTTCAATGGCAAAAATCAATGAATATTGTAAATGCACAAACAGTAATATCTCCACATTGCAAGGTGCAATTCTGAAATTTTTTGCTTTTTCCTGCTAATCCTAGCATGATAAAGAAGATTCAAAGAGAGTGAGATGCCAGCTCCTTTCATTCAGTCAGTAGCTTCAAACATTTCTGGACGTTTTTCAATGGCAAAAATCAATGAATATTGTAAATGCACAAACAGTAATATCTCCACATTGCAAGGTGCAATTCTGAAATTTTTTGCTTTTTCCTGCTAATCCTAGCATGATAAAGAAGATTCAAAGAGAGTGAGATGCCAGCTCCTTTCATTCAGTCAGTAGCTTCAAACATTTCTGGACGTTTTTCATTGGCAAAAATCAATGAATATTGTAAATGCACAAACAGTAATATCTCCACATTGCAAGGTGCAATTCTGAAATTTTTTGCTTTTTCCTGCTAATCCTAGCAGGATAAAGAAGATTCAAAGAGAGTGAGATGCCAGCTCCTTTCATTCAGTCAGTAGCTTCAAACATTTCTGGTATATGAAAAACATGTTTTTCAATGGCAAAAATCAATGAATATTGTAAATGCACAAACAGTAATATCTCCACATTGCAAGGTGCAATTCTGAAATTTTTTGCTTTTTCCTGCTAATACTAGCATGATAAAGAAGATTCAAAGAGAGTGAGATGCCAGCTCCTTTCATTCAGTCAGTAGCTTCAAACATTTCTGGACGTTTTTCAATGGCAAAAATCAATGAATATTGTAAATGCACAAACAGTAATATCTCCACATTGCAAGGTGCAATTCTGAAATTTTTTGCTTTTTCCTGCTAATCCTAGCATGATAAAGAAGATTCAAAGAGAGTGAGATGCCAGCTCCTTTCATTCAGTCAGTAGCTTCAAACATTTCTGGTATATGAAAAACATGTTTTTCAATGGCAAAAATCAATGAATATTGTAAATGCACAAACAGTAATATCTCCACATTGCAAGGTGCAATTCTGAAATTTTTTGCTTTTTCCTGCTAATCCTAGCATGATAAAGAAGATTCAAAGAGAGTGAGATGCCAGCTCCTTTCATTCAGTCAGTAGCTTCAAACATTTCTGGTATATGAAAAACATGTTTTTCAATGGCAAAAATCAATGAATATTGTAAATGCACAAACAGTAATATCTCCACATTGCAAGGTGCAATTCTGAAATTTTTTGCTTTTTCCTGCTAATCCTAGCATGATAAAGAAGATTCAAAGAGAGTGAGATGCCAGCTCCTTTCATTCAGTCAATAGCTTCAAACATTTCTGGTATATGAAAAACATGTTTTTCAATGGCAAAAATCAATGAATATTGTAAATGCACAAACAGTAATATCTCCACATTGCAAGGTGCAATTCTGAAATTTTTTGCTTTTTCCTGCTAATCCTAGCATGATAAAGAAGATTCAAAGAGAGTGAGATGCCAGCTCCTTTCATTCAGTCAGTAGCTTCAAACATTTCTGGACGTTTTTCAATGGCAAAAATCAATGAATATTGTAAATGCACAAACAGTAATATCTCCACATTGCAAGGTGCAATTCTGAAATTTTTTGCTTTTTCCTGTTAATCCTAGCATGATAAAGAAGATTCAAAGAGAGTGAGATGCCAGCTCCTTTCATTCAGTCAGTAGCTTCAAACATTTCTGGTATATGAATAACATGATGTTTTTCAATGGCAAAAATCAATGAATATTGTAAATGCACAAACAGTAATATCTCCACATTGCAAGGTGCAATTCTGACATTTTTTGCTTTTTCCTGCTAATCCTAGCATGATAAAGAAGATTCAAAGAGAGTGAGATGCCAGCTCCTTTCATTCAGTCAGTAGCTTCAAACATTTCTGGACGTTTTTCAATGGCAAAAATCAATGAATATTGTAAATGCACAAACAGTAATATCTCCACATTGCAAGGTGCAATTCTGAAATTTTTTGCTTTTTCCTGCTAATCCTAGCATGATAAAGAAGATTCAAAGAGAGTGAGATCCAGCTCCTTTCATTCAGTCAGTAGCTTCAAACATTTCTGGACGTTTTTCAATGGCAAATATCAATGAATATTGTAAATGCACAAACAGTAATATCTCCACATTGCAAGGTGCAATTCTGAAATTTTTTGCTTTTTCCTGTTAATCCTAGCATGATAAAGAAGATTCAAAGAGAGTGAGATGCCAGCTCCTTTCATTCAGTCGGTAGCTTCAAACATTTCTGGTATATGAAAAACATGTTTTTCAATGGCAAAAATCAATGAATATTGTAAATGCACAAACAGTAATATCTCCACATTGCAAGGTGCAATTCTGAAATTTTTTGCTTTTTCCTGCTAATCCTAGCATGATAAAGAAGATTCAAAGAGAGTGAGATGCCAGCTCCTTTCATTCAGTCAGTAGCTTCAAACATTTCTGGACGTTTTTCAATGGCAAAAATCAATGAATATTGTAAATGCACAAACAGTAATATCTCCACATTGCAAGGTGCAATTCTGAAATGTTTTGCTTTTTCCTGCTAATCCTAGCAGGATAAAGAAGATTCAAAGAGAGTGAGATGCCAGCTCCTTTCATTCAGTCAGTAGCTTCAAACATTTCTGGTATATGAAAAACATGTTTTTCAATGGCAAAAATCAATGAATATTGAAAATGCACAAACAGTAATATCTCCACATTGCAAGGTGCAATTCTGAAATTTTTTGCTTTTTCCTGCTAATCCTAGCATGATAAAGAAGATTCAAAGAGAGTGAGATGCCAGCTCCTTTCATTCAGTCAGTAGCTTCAAACATTTCTGGACGTTTTTCAATGGCAAAAATCAATGAATATTGTAAATGCACAAACAGTAATATCTCCACATTGCAAGGTGCAATTCTGAAATTTTTTGCTTTTTCCTGCTAATCCTAGCATGATAAAGAAGATTCAAAGAGAGTGAGATGCCAGCTCCTTTCATTCAGTCAGTAGCTTCAAACATTTCTGGTATATGAAAAACGTTTTTCAATGGCAAAAATCAATGAATATTGTAAATGCACAAACAGTAATATCTCCACATTGCAAGGTGCAATTCTGAAATTTTTTGCTTTTTCCTGCTAATCCTAGCATGATAAAGAAGATTCAAAGAGAGTGAGATGCCAGCTCCTTTCATTCAGTCAGTAGCTTCAAACATTTCTGGTATATGAAAAACATGTTTTTCAATGGCAAAAATCAATGAATATTGTAAATGCACAAACAGTAATATTTCCACATTGCAAGGTGCAATTCTGAAATTTTTTGCTTTTTCCTGCTAATCCTAGCATGATAAAGAAGATTCAAAGAGAGTGAGATGCCAGCTCCTTTCATTCAGTCAGTAGCTTCAAACATTTCTGGACGTTTTTCAATGGCAAAAATCAATGAATATTGTAAATGCACAAACAGTAATATCTCCACATTGCAAGGTGCAATTCTGAAATTTTTTGCTTTTTCCTGTTAATCCTAGCATGATAAAGAAGATTCAAAGAGAGTGAGATGCCAGCTCCTTTCATTCAGTCAGTAGCTTCAAACATTTCTGGTATATGAAAAACATGTTTTTCAATGGCAAAAATCAATGAATATTGTAAATGCACAAACAGTAATATTTCCACATTGCAAGGTGCAATTCTGAAATTTTTTGCTTTTTCCTGCTAATCCTAGCATGATAAAGAAGATTCAAAGAGAGTGAGATGCCAGCTCCTTTCATTCAGTCAGTAGCTTCAAACATTTCTGGACGTTTTTCAATGGCAAAAATCAATGAATATTGTAAATGCACAAACAGTAATATCTCCACATTGCAAGGTGCAATTCTGAAATTTTTTGCTTTTTCCTGTTAATCCTAGCATGATAAAGAAGATTCAAAGAGAGTGAGATGCCAGCTCCTTTCATTCAGTCAGTAGCTTCAAACATTTCTGGTATATGAATAACATGATGTTTTTCAATGGCAAAAATCAATGAATATTGTAAAAGCACAAACAGTAATATCTCCACATTGAAAGGTGCAATTCTGAAATTTTTTGCTTTTTCCTGCTAATCCTAGCATGATAAAGAAGATTCAAAGAGAGTGAGATGCCAGCTCCTTTCATTCAGTCAGTAGCTTCAAACATTTCTGGACGTTTTTCAATGGCAAAAATCAATGAATATTGTAAATGCACAAACAGTAATATCTCCACATTGCAAGGTGCAATTCTGAAATTTTTTGCTTTTTCCTGCTAATCCTAGCATGATAAAGAAGATTCAAAGAGAGTGAGATGCCAGCTCCTTTCATTCAGTCAGTAGCTTCAAACATTTCTGGACGTTTTTCAATGGCAAAAATCAATGAATATTGTAAATGCACAAACAGTAATATCTCCACATTGCAAGGTGCAATTCTGAAATTTTTTGCTTTTTCCTGCTAATCCTAGCAGTATAAAGAAGATTCAAAGAGAGTGAGATGCCAGCTCCTTTCATTCAGTCAGTAGCTTCAAACATTTCTGGTATATGAAAAACATGTTTTTCAATGGCAAAAATCAATGAATATTGTAAATGCACAAACAGTAATATCTCCACATTGCAAGGTGCAATTCTGAAATTTTTTGCTTTTTCCTGCTAATCCTAGCATGATAAAGAAGATTCAAAGAGAGTGAGATGCCAGCTCCTTTCATTCAGTCAGTAGCTTTAAACATTTCTGGACGTTTTTCAATGGCAAAAATCAATGAATATTGTAAATGCACAAACAGTAATATCTCCACATTGCAAGGTGCAATTCTGAAATTTTTTGCTTTTTCCTGTTAATCCTAGCATGATAAAGAAGATTCAAAGAGAGTGAGATGCCAGCTCCTTTCATTCAGTCAGTAGCTTCAAACATTTCTGGTATATGAAAAACATGTTTTTCAATGGCAAAAATCAATGAATATTGTAAAAGCACAAACAGTAATATCTCCACATTGCAAGGTGCAATTCTGAAATTTTTTGCTTTTTCCTGCTAATCCTAGCATGATAAAGAAGATTCAAAGAGAGTGAGATGCCAGCTCCTTTCATTCAGTCAGTAGCTTCAAACATTTCTGGTATATGAAAAACATGTTTTTCAATGGCAAAAATCAATGAATATTGTAAATGCACAAACAGTAATATTTCCACATTGCAAGGTGCAATTCTGAAATTTTTTGCTTTTTCCTGCTAATCCTAGCATGATAAAGAAGATTCAAAGAGAGTGAGATGCCAGCTCCTTTCATTCAGTCAGTAGCTTCAAACATTTCTGGACGTTTTTCAATGGCAAAAATCAATGAATATTGTAAATGCACAAACAGTAATATCTCCACATTGCAAGGTGCAATTCTGAAATTTTTTGCTTTTTCCTGCTAATCCTAGCAGGATAAAGAAGATTCAAAGAGAGTGAGATGCCAGCTCCTTTCATTCAGTCAGTAGCTTCAAACATTTCTGGTATATGAAAAACATGTTTTTCAATGGCAAAAATCAATGAATATTGTAAATGCACAAACAGTAATATCTCCACATTGCAAGGTGCAATTCTGAAATTTTTTGCTTTTTCCTGCTAATCCTAGCATGATAAAGAAGATTCAAAGAGAGTGAGATGCCAGCTCCTTTCATTCAGTCAGTAGCTTTAAACATTTCTGGACGTTTTTCAATGGCAAAAATCAATGAATATTGTAAATGCACAAACAGTAATATCTCCACATTGCAAGGTGCAATTCTGAAATTTTTTGCTTTTTCCTGTTAATCCTAGCATGATAAAGAAGATTCAAAGAGAGTGAGATGCCAGCTCCTTTCATTCAGTCAGTAGCTTCAAACATTTCTGGTATATGAAAAACATGTTTTTCAATGGCAAAAATCAATGAATATTGTAAATGCACAAACAGTAATATCTCCACATTGCAAGGTGCAATTCTGAAATTTTTTGCTTTTTCCTGCTAATCCTAGCATGATAAAGAAGATTCAAAGAGAGTGAGATGCCAGCTCCTTTCATTCAGTCAGTAGCTTCAAACATTTCTGGTATATGAAAAACATGTTTTTCAATGGCAAAAATCAATGAATATTGTAAATGCACAAACAGTAATATTTCCACATTGCAAGGTGCAATTCTGAAATTTTTTGCTTTTTCCTGCTAATCCTAGCATGATAAAGAAGATTCAGAGAGAGTGAGATGCCAGCTCCTTTCATTCAGTCAGTAGCTTCAAACATTTCTGGACGTTTTTCAATGGCAAAAATCAATGAATATTGTAAATGCACAAACAGTAATATCTCCACATTGCAAGGTGCAATTCTGAAATTTTTTGCTTTTTCCTGTTAATCCTAGCATGATAAAGAAGATTCAAAGAGAGTGAGATGCCAGCTCCTTTCATTCAGTCAGTAGCTTCAAACATTTCTGGTATATGAATAATATGATGTTTTTCAATGGCAAAAATCAATGAATATTGTAAATGCACAAACAGTAATATCTCCACATTGCAAGGTGCAATTCTGAAATTTTTTGCTTTTTCCTGCTAATCCTAGCATGATAAAGAAGATTCAAAGAGAGTGAGATGCCAGCTCCTTTCATTCAGTCAGTAGCTTCAAACATTTCTGGACGTTTTTCAATGGCAAAAATCAATGAATATTGTAAATGCACAAACAGTAATATCTCCACATTGCAAGGTGCAATTCTGAAATTTTTTGCTTTTTCCTGCTAATCCTAGCAGGATAAAGAAGATTCAAAGAGAGTGAGATGCCAGCTCCTTTCATTCAGTCAGTAGCTTCAAACATTTCTGGTATATGAAAAACATGTTTTTCAATGGCAAAAATCAATGAATATTGTAAATGCACAAACAGTAATATCTCCACATTGCAAGGTGCAATTCTGAAATTTTTTGCTTTTTCCTGCTAATCCTAGCATGATAAAGAAGATTCAAAGAGAGTGAGATGCCAGCTCCTTTCATTCAGTCAGTAGCTTTAAACATTTCTGGACGTTTTTCAATGGCAAAAATCAATGAATATTGTAAATGCACAAACAGTAATATCTCCACATTGCAAGGTGCAATTCTGAAATTTTTTGCTTTTTCCTGTTAATCCTAGCATGATAAAGAAGATTCAAAGAGAGTGAGATGCCAGCTCCTTTCATTCAGTCAGTAGCTTCAAACATTTCTGGTATATGAAAAACATGTTTTTCAATGGCAAAAATCAATGAATATTGTAAATGCACAAACAGTAATATCTCCACATTGCAAGGTGCAATTCTGAAATTTTTTGCTTTTTCCTGCTAATCCTAGCATGATAAAGAAGATTCAAAGAGAGTGAGATGCCAGCTCCTTTCATTCAGTCAGTAGCTTCAAACATTTCTGGTATATGAAAAACATGTTTTTCAATGGCAAAAATCAATGAATATTGTAAATGCACAAACAGTAATATCTCCACATTGCAAGGTGCAATTCTGAAATTTTTTGCTTTTTACTGCTAATCCTAGCATGATAAAGAAGATTCAGAGTGAGATGCCAGCTCCTTTCATTCAGTCAGTAGCTTCAAACATTTCTGGTATATGAAAAACATGTTTTTCAATGGCAAAAATCAATGAATATTGTAAATGCACAAACAGTAATATCTCCACATTGCAAGGTGCAATTCTGAAATTTTTTGCTTTTTCCTGTTAATCCTAGCATGATAAAGAAGATTCAAAGAGAGTGAGATGCCAGCTCCTTTCATTCAGTCAGTAGCTTCAAACATTTCTGGTATATGAAAAACATGTTTTTCAATGGCAAAAATCAATGAATATTGTAAATGCACAAACAGTAATATCTCCACATTGCAAGGTGCAATTCTGAAATTTTTTGCTTTTTCCTGCTAATCCTAGCATGATAAAGAAGATTCAAAGAGAGTGAGATGCCAGCTCCTTTCATTCAGTCAGTAGCTTCAAACATTTCTGGTATATGAAAAACATGTTTTTCAATGGCAAAAATCAATGAATATTGTAAATGCACAAACAGTAATATTTCCACATTGCAAGGTGCAATTCTGAAATTTTTTGCTTTTTCCTGCTAATCCTAGCATGATAAAGAAGATTCAAAGAGAGTGAGATGCCAGCTCCTTTCATTCAGTCAGTAGCTTCAAACATTTCTGGACGTTTTTCAATGGTAAAAATCAATGAATATTGTAAATGCACAAACAGTAATATCTCCACATTGCAAGGTGCAATTCTGAAATTTTTTGCTTTTTCCTGTTAATCCTAGCATGATAAAGAAGATTCAAAGAGAGTGAGATGCCAGCTCCTTTCATTCAGTCAGTAGCTTCAAACATTTCTGGTATATGAATAACATGATGTTTTTCAATGGCAAAAATCAATGAATATTGTAAATGCACAAACAGTAATATCTCCACATTGCAAGGTGCAATTCTGAAATTTTTTGCTTTTTCCTGCTAATCCTAGCATGATAAAGAAGATTCAAAGAGAGTGAGATGCCAGCTCCTTTCATTCAGTCAGTAGCTTCAAACATTTCTGGACGTTTTTCAATGGCAAAAATCAATGAATATTGTAAATGCACAAACAGTAATATCTCCACATTGCAAGGTGCAATTCTGAAATTTTTTGCTTTTTCCTGCTAATCCTAGCATGATAAAGAAGATTCAAAGAGAGTGAGATGCCAGCTCCTTTCATTCAGTCAGTAGCTTCAAACATTTCTGGACGTTTTTCATTGGCAAAAATCAATGAATATTGTAAATGCACAAACAGTAATATCTCCACATTGCAAGGTGCAATTCTGAAATTTTTTGCTTTTTCCTGCTAATCCTAGCAGGATAAAGAAGATTCAAAGAGAGTGAGATGCCAGCTCCTTTCATTCAGTCAGTAGCTTCAAACATTTCTGGTATATGAAAAACATGTTTTTCAATGGCAAAAATCAATGAATATTGTAAATGCACAAACAGTAATATCTCCACATTGCAAGGTGCAATTCTGAAATTTTTTGCTTTTTCCTGCTAATCCTAGCATGATAAAGAAGATTCAAAGAGAGTGAGATGCCAGCTCCTTTCATTCAGTCAGTAGCTTCAAACATTTCTGGTATATGAAAAACATGTTTTTCAATGGCAAAAATCAATGAATATTGTAAATGCACAAACAGTAATATTTCCACATTGCAAGGTGCAATTCTGAAATTTTTTGCTTTTTCCTGCTAATCCTAGCATGATAAAGAAGATTCAAAGAGAGTGAGATGCCAGCTCCTTTCATTCAGTCAGTAGCTTCAAACATTTCTGGACGTTTTTCAATGGCAAAAATCAATGAATATTGTAAATGCACAAACAGTAATATCTCCACATTGCAAGGTGCAATTCTGAAATTTTTTGCTTTTTCCTGTTAATCCTAGCATGATAAAGAAGATTCAAAGAGAGTGAGATGCCAGCTCCTTTCATTCAGTCAGTAGCTTCAAACATTTCTGGTATATGAATAACATGATGTTTTTCAATGGCAAAAATCAATGAATATTGTAAATGCACAAACAGTAATATCTCCACATTGCAAGGTGCAATTCTGAAATTTTTTGCTTTTTCCTGCTAATCCTAGCATGATAAAGAAGATTCAAAGAGAGTGAGATGCCAGCTCCTTTCATTCAGTCAGTAGCTTCAAACATTTCTGGACGTTTTTCAATGGCAAAAATCAATGAATATTGTAAATGCACAAACAGTAATATCTCCACATTGCAAGGTGCAATTCTGAAATTTTTTGCTTTTTCCTGCTAATCCTAGCAGGATAAAGAAGATTCAAAGAGAGTGAGATGCCAGCTCCTTTCATTCAGTCAGTAGCTTCAAACATTTCTGGTATATGAAAAACATGTTTTTCAATGGCAAAAATCAATGAATATTGTAAATGCACAAACAGTAATATCTCCACATTGCAAGGTGCAATTCTGAAATTTTTTGCTTTTTCCTGCTAATCCTAGCATGATAAAGAAGATTCAAAGAGAGTGAGATGCCAGCTCCTTTCATTCAGTCAGTAGCTTTAAACATTTCTGGACGTTTTTCAATGGCAAAAATCAATGAATATTGTAAATGCACAAACAGTAATATCTCCACATTGCAAGGTGCAATTCTGAAATTTTTTGCTTTTTCCTGTTAATCCTAGCATGATAAAGAAGATTCAAAGAGAGTGAGATGCCAGCTCCTTTCATTCAGTCAGTAGCTTCAAACATTTCTGGTATATGAAAAACATGTTTTTCAATGGCAAAAATCAATGAATATTGTAAATGCACAAACAGTAATATCTCCACATTGCAAGGTGCAATTCTGAAATTTTTTGCTTTTTCCTGCTAATCCTAGCATGATAAAGAAGATTCAAAGAGAGTGAGATGCCAGCTCCTTTCATTCAGTCAGTAGCTTCAAACATTTCTGGTATATGAAAAACATGTTTTTCAATGGCAAAAATCAATGAATATTGTAAATGCACAAACAGTAATATCTCCACATTGCAAGGTGCAATTCTGAAATTTTTTGCTTTTTCCTGCTAATCCTAGCATGATAAAGAAGATTCAGAGTGAGATGCCAGCTCCTTTCATTCAGTCAGTAGCTTCAAACATTTCTGGTATATGAAAAACATGTTTTTCAATGGCAAAAATCAATGAATATTGTAAATGCACAAACAGTAATATCTCCACATTGCAAGGTGCAATTCTGAAATTTTTTGCTTTTTCCTGTTAATCCTAGCATGATAAAGAAGATTCAAAGAGAGTGAGATGCCAGCTCCTTTCATTCAGTCAGTAGCTTCAAACATTTCTGGTATATGAAAAACATGTTTTTCAATGGCAAAAATCAATGAATATTGTAAATGCACAAACAGTAATATCTCCACATTGCAAGGTGCAATTCTGAAATTTTTTGCTTTTTCCTGCTAATCCTAGCATGATAAAGAAGATTCAAAGAGAGTGAGATGCCAGCTCCTTTCATTCAGTCAGTAGCTTCAAACATTTCTGGTATATGAAAAACATGTTTTTCAATGGCAAAAATCAATGAATATTGTAAATGCACAAACAGTAATATTTCCACATTGCAAGGTGCAATTCTGAAATTTTTTGCTTTTTCCTGCTAATCCTAGCATGATAAAGAAGATTCAAAGAGAGTGAGATGCCAGCTCCTTTCATTCAGTCAGTAGCTTCAAACATTTCTGGTATATGAATAACATGATGTTTTTCAATGGCAAAAATCAATGAATATTGTAAATGCACAAACAGTAATATCTCCACATTGCAAGGTGCAATTCTGAAATTTTTTGCTTTTTCCTGCTAATCCTAGCATGATAAAGAAGATTCAAAGAGAGTGAGATGCCAGCTCCTTTCATTCAGTCAGTAGCTTCAAACATTTCTGGACGTTTTTCAATGGCAAAAATCAATGAATATTGTAAATGCACAAACAGTAATATCTCCACATTGCAAGGTGCAATTCTGAAATTTTTTGCTTTTTCCTGTTAATCCTAGCATGATAAAGAAGATTCAAAGAGAGTGAGATGCCAGCTCCTTTCATTCAGTCAGTAGCTTCAAACATTTCTGGTATATGAATAACATGATGTTTTTCAATGGCAAAAATCAATGAATATTGTAAATGCACAAACAGTAATATCTCCACATTGCAAGGTGCAATTCTGAAATTTTTTGCTTTTTCCTGCTAATCCTAGCATGATAAAGAAGATTCAAAGAGAGTGAGATGCCAGCTCCTTTCATTCAGTCAGTAGCTTCAAACATTTCTGGACGTTTTTCAATGGCAAAAATCAATGAATATTGTAAATGCACAAACAGTAATATCTCCACATTGCAAGGTGCAATTCTGAAATTTTTTGCTTTTTCCTGCTAATCCTAGCAGGATAAAGAAGATTCAAAGAGAGTGAGATGCCAGCTCCTTTCATTCAGTCAGTAGCTTCAAATATTTCTGGTATATGAAAAACATGTTTTTCAATGGCAAAAATCAATGAATATTGTAAATGCACAAACAGTAATATCTCCACATTGCAAGGTGCAATTCTGAAATTTTTTGCTTTTTCCTGCTAATCCTAGCATGATAAAGAAGATTCAAAGAGAGTGAGATGCCAGCTCCTTTCATTCAGTCAGTAGCTTTAAACATTTCTGGACGTTTTTCAATGGCAAAAATCAATGAATATTGTAAATGCACAAACAGTAATATCTCCACATTGCAAGGTGCAATTCTGAAATTTTTTGCTTTTTCCTGTTAATCCTAGCATGATAAAGAAGATTCAAAGAGAGTGAGATGCCAGCTCCTTTCATTCAGTCAGTAGCTTCAAACATTTCTGGTATATGAAAAACATGTTTTTCAATGGCAAAAATCAATGAATATTGTAAATGCACAAACAGTAATATCTCCACATTGCAAGGTGCAATTCTGAAATTTTTTGCTTTTTCCTGCTAATCCTAGCATGATAAAGAAGATTCAAAGAGAGTGAGATGCCAGCTCCTTTCATTCAGTCAGTAGCTTCAAACATTTCTGGTATATGAAAAACATGTTTTTCAATGGCAAAAATCAATGAATATTGTAAATGCACAAACAGTAATATCTCCACATTGCAAGGTGCAATTCTGAAATTTTTTGCTTTTTCCTGCTAATCCTAGCATGATAAAGAAGATTCAGAGTGAGATGCCAGCTCCTTTCATTCAGTCAGTAGCTTCAAACATTTCTGGTATATGAAAAACATGTTTTTCAATGGCAAAAATCAATGAATATTGTAAATGCACAAACAGTAATATCTCCACATTGCAAGGTGCAATTCTGAAATTTTTTGCTTTTTCCTGTTAATCCTAGCATGATAAAGAAGATTCAAAGAGAGTGAGATGCCAGCTCCTTTCATTCAGTCAGTAGCTTCAAACATTTCTGGTATATGAAAAACATGTTTTTCAATGGCAAAAATCAATGAATATTGTAAATGCACAAACAGTAATATCTCCACATTGCAAGGTGCAATTCTGAAATTTTTTGCTTTTTCCTGCTAATCCTAGCATGATAAAGAAGATTCAAAGAGAGTGAGATGCCAGCTCCTTTCATTCAGTCAGTAGCTTCAAACATTTCTAGTATATGAAAAACATGTTTTTCAATGGCAAAAATCAATGAATATTGTAAATGCACAAACAGTAATATTTCCACATTGCAAGGTGCAATTCTGAAATTTTTTGCTTTTTCCTGCTAATCCTAGCATGATAAAGAAGATTCAAAGAGAGTGAGATGCCAGCTCCTTTCATTCAGTCAGTAGCTTCAAACATTTCTGGACGTTTTTCAATGGTAAAAATCAATGAATATTGTAAATGCACAAACAGTAATATCTCCACATTGCAAGGTGCAATTCTGAAATTTTTTGCTTTTTCCTGTTAATCCTAGCATGATAAAGAAGATTCAAAGAGAGTGAGATGCCAGCTCCTTTCATTCAGTCAGTAGCTTCAAACATTTCTGGTATATGAATAACATGATGTTTTTCAATGGCAAAAATCAATGAATATTGTAAATGCACAAACAGTAATATCTCCACATTGCAAGGTGCAATTCTGAAATTTTTTGCTTTTTCCTGCTAATCCTAGCATGATAAAGAAGATTCAAAGAGAGTGAGATGCCAGCTCCTTTCATTCAGTCAGTAGCTTCAAACATTTCTGGACGTTTTTCAATGGCAAAAATCAATGAATATTGTAAATGCACAAACAGTAATATCTCCACATTGCAAGGTGCAATTCTGAAATTTTTTGCTTTTTCCTGCTAATCCTAGCATGATAAAGAAGATTCAAAGAGAGTGAGATGCCAGCTCCTTTCATTCAGTCAGTAGCTTCAAACATTTCTGGACGTTTTTCATTGGCAAAAATCAATGAATATTGTAAATGCACAAACAGTAATATCTCCACATTGCAAGGTGCAATTCTGAAATTTTTTGCTTTTTCCTGCTAATCCTAGCAGGATAAAGAAGATTCAAAGAGAGTGAGATGCCAGCTCCTTTCATTCAGTCAGTAGCTTCAAACATTTCTGGTATATGAAAAACATGTTTTTCAATGGCAAAAATCAATGAATATTGTAAATGCACAAACAGTAATATCTCCACATTGCAAGGTGCAATTCTGAAATTTTTTGCTTTTTCCTGCTAATCCTAGCATGATAAAGAAGATTCAAAGAGAGTGAGATGCCAGCTCCTTTCATTCAGTCAGTAGCTTTAAACATTTCTGGACGTTTTTCAATGGCAAAAATCAATGAATATTGTAAATGCACAAACAGTAATATCTCCACATTGCAAGGTGCAATTCTGAAATTTTTTGCTTTTTCCTGTTAATCCTAGCATGATAAAGAAGATTCAAAGAGAGTGAGATGCCAGCTCCTTTCATTCAGTCAGTAGCTTCAAACATTTCTGGTATATGAAAAACATGTTTTTCAATGGCAAAAATCAATGAATATTGTAAATGCACAAACAGTAATATCTCCACATTGCAAGGTGCAATTCTGAAATTTTTTGCTTTTTCCTGCTAATCCTAGCATGATAAAGAAGATTCAAAGAGAGTGAGATGCCAGCTCCTTTCATTCAGTCAGTAGCTTCAAACATTTCTGGTATATGAAAAACATGTTTTTCAATGGCAAAAATCAATGAATATTGTAAATGCACAAACAGTAATATCTCCACATTGCAAGGTGCAATTCTGAAATTTTTTGCTTTTTCCTGCTATTCCTAGCATGATAAAGAAGATTCAGAGTGAGATGCCAGCTCCTTTCATTCAGTCAGTAGCTTCAAACATTTCTGGTATATGAAAAACATGTTTTTCAATGGCAAAAATCAATGAATATTGTAAATGCACAAACAGTAATATCTCCACATTGCAAGGTGCAATTCTGAAATTTTTTGCTTTTTCCTGTTAATCCTAGCATGATAAAGAAGATTCAAAGAGAGTGAGATGCCAGCTCCTTTCATTCAGTCAGTAGCTTCAAACATTTCTGGTATATGAAAAACATGTTTTTCAATGGCAAAAATCAATGAATATTGTAAATGCACAAACAGTAATATCTCCACATTGCAAGGTGCAATTCTGAAATTTTTTGCTTTTTCCTGCTAATCCTAGCATGATAAAGAAGATTCAAAGAGAGTGAGATGCCAGCTCCTTTCATTCAGTCAGTAGCTTCAAACATTTCTGGACGTTTTTCAATGGCAAAAATCAATGAATATTGTAAATGCACAAACAGTAATATCTCCACATTGCAAGGTGCAATTCTGAAATTTTTTGCTTTTTCCTGCTAATCCTAGCATGATAAAGAAGATTCAGAGTGAGATGCCAGCTCCTTTCATTCAGTCAGTAGCTTCAAACATTTCTGGTATATGAAAAACATGTTTTTCAATGGCAAAAATCAATGAATATTGTAAATGCACAAACAGTAATATCTCCACATTGCAAGGTGCAATTCTGAAATTTTTTGCTTTTTCCTGCTAATCCTAGCATGATAAAGAAGATTCAAAGAGAGTGAGATGCCAGCTCCTTTCATTCAGTCAGTAGCTTCAAACATTTCTGGTATATGAAAAACATGTTTTTCAATGGCAAAAATCAATGAATATTGTAAATGCACAAACAGTAATATCTCCACATTGCAAGGTGCAATTCTGAAATTTTTTGCTTTTTCCTGCTAATCCTAGCATGATAAAGAAGATTCAGAGTGAGATGCCAGCTCCTTTCATTCAGTCAGTAGCTTCAAACATTTCTGGTATATGAAAAACATGTTTTTCAATGGCAAAAATCAATGAATATTGTAAATGCACAAACAGTAATATCTCCACATTGCAAGGTGCAATTCTGAAATTTTTTGCTTTTTCCTGTTAATCCTAGCATGATAAAGAAGATTCAAAGAGAGTGAGATGCCAGCTCCTTTCATTCAGTCAGTAGCTTCAAACATTTCTGGTATATGAAAAACATGTTTTTCAATGGCAAAAATCAATGAATATTGTAAATGCACAAACAGTAATATCTCCACATTGCAAGGTGCAATTCTGAAATTTTTTGCTTTTTCCTGCTAATCCTAGCATGATAAAGAAGATTCAAAGAGAGTGAGATGCCAGCTCCTTTCATTCAGTCAGTAGCTTCAAACATTTCTGGACGTTTTTCAATGGCAAAAATCAATGAATATTGTAAATGCACAAACAGTAATATCTCCACATTGCAAGGTGCAATTCTGAAATTTTTTGCTTTTTCCTGCTAATCCTAGCATGATAAAGAAGATTCAGAGTGAGATGCCAGCTCCTTTCATTCAGTCAGTAGCTTCAAACATTTCTGGTATATGAAAAACATGTTTTTCAATGGCAAAAATCAATGAATATTGTAAATGCACAAACAGTAATATCTCCACATTGCAAGGTGCAATTCTGAAATTTTTTGCTTTTTCCTGTTAATCCTAGCATGATAAAGAAGATTCAAAGAGAGTGAGATGCCAGCTCCTTTCATTCAGTCAGTAGCTTCAAACATTTCTGGTATATGAAAAACATGTTTTTCAATGGCAAAAATCAATGAATATTGTAAATGCACAAACAGTAATATCTCCACATTGCAAGGTGCAATTCTGAAATTTTTTGCTTTTTCCTGCTAATCCTAGCATGATAAAGAAGATTCAAAGAGAGTGAGATGCCAGCTCCTTTCATTCAGTCAGTAGCTTCAAACATTTCTGGACGTTTTTCAATGGCAAAAATCAATGAATATTGTAAATGCACAAACAGTAATATCTCCACATTGCAAGGTGCAATTCTGAAATTTTTTGCTTTTTCCTGCTAATCCTAGCATGATAAAGAAGATTCAAAGAGAGTGAGATGCCAGCTCCTTTCATTCAGTCAGTAGCTTCAAACATTTCTGGACGTTTTTCATTGGCAAAAATCAATGAATATTGTAAATGCACAAACAGTAATATCTCCACATTGCAAGGTGCAATTCTGAAATTTTTTGCTTTTTCCTGCTAATCCTAGCAGGATAAAGAAGATTCAAAGAGAGTGAGATGCCAGCTCCTTTCATTCAGTCAGTAGCTTCAAACATTTCTGGTATATGAAAAACATGTTTTTCAATGGCAAAAATCAATGAATATTGTAAATGCACAAACAGTAATATCTCCACATTGCAAGGTGCAATTCTGAAATTTTTTGCTTTTTCCTGCTAATCCTAGCATGATAAAGAAGATTCAAAGAGAGTGAGATGCCAGCTCCTTTCATTCAGTCAGTAGCTTTAAACATTTCTGGACGTTTTTCAATGGCAAAAATCAATGAATATTGTAAATGCACAAACAGTAATATCTCCACATTGCAAGGTGCAATTCTGAAATTTTTTGCTTTTTCCTGTTAATCCTAGCATGATAAAGAAGATTCAAAGAGAGTGAGATGCCAGCTCCTTTCATTCAGTCAGTAGCTTCAAACATTTCTGGTATATGAAAAACATGTTTTTCAATGGCAAAAATCAATGAATATTGTAAATGCACAAACAGTAATATCTCCACATTGCAAGGTGCAATTCTGAAATTTTTTGCTTTTTCCTGCTAATCCTAGCATGATAAAGAAGATTCAAAGAGAGTGAGATGCCAGCTCCTTTCATTCAGTCAGTAGCTTCAAACATTTCTGGTATATGAAAAACATGTTTTTCAATGGCAAAAATCAATGAATATTGTAAATGCACAAACAGTAATATCTCCACATTGCAAGGTGCAATTCTGAAATTTTTTGCTTTTTCCTGCTAATCCTAGCATGATAAAGAAGATTCAGAGTGAGATGCCAGCTCCTTTCATTCAGTCAGTAGCTTCAAACATTTCTGGTATATGAAAAACATGTTTTTCAATGGCAAAAATCAATGAATATTGTAAATGCACAAACAGTAATATCTCCACATTGCAAGGTGCAATTCTGAAATTTTTTGCTTTTTCCTGTTAATCCTAGCATGATAAAGAAGATTCAAAGAGAGTGAGATGCCAGCTCCTTTCATTCAGTCAGTAGCTTCAAACATTTCTGGTATATGAAAAACATGTTTTTCAATGGCAAAAATCAATGAATATTGTAAATGCACAAACAGTAATATCTCCACATTGCAAGGTGCAATTCTGAAATTTTTTGCTTTTTCCTGCTAATCCTAGCATGATAAAGAAGATTCAAAGAGAGTGAGATGCCAGCTCCTTTCATTCAGTCAGTAGCTTCAAACATTTCTGGACGTTTTTCAATGGCAAAAATCAATGAATATTGTAAATGCACAAACAGTAATATCTCCACATTGCAAGGTGCAATTCTGAAATTTTTTGCTTTTTCCTGTTAATCCTAGCATGATAAAGAAGATTCAAAGAGAGTGAGATGCCAGCTCCTTTCATTCAGTCAGTAGCTTCAAACATTTCTGGTATATGAATAACATGATGTTTTTCAATGGCAAAAATCAATGAATATTGTAAATGCACAAACAGTAATATCTCCACATTGCAAGGTGCAATTCTGAAATTTTTTGCTTTTTCCTGCTAATCCTAGCATGATAAAGAAGATTCAAAGAGAGTGAGATGCCAGCTCCTTTCATTCAGTCAGTAGCTTCAAACATTTCTGGACGTTTTTCAATGGCAAAAATCAATGAATATTGTAAATGCACAAACAGTAATATCTCCACATCGCAAGGTGCAATTCTGAAATTTTTTGCTTTTTCCTGCTAATCCTAGCATGATAAAGAAGATTCAAAGAGAGTGAGATGCCAGCTCCTTTCATTCAGTCAGTAGCTTCAAACATTTCTGGACGTTTTTCATTGGCAAAAATCAATGAATATTGTAAATGCACAAACAGTAATATCTCCACATTGCAAGGTGCAATTCTGAAATTTTTTGCTTTTTCCTGCTAATCCTAGCAGGATAAAGAAGATTCAAAGAGAGTGAGATGCCAGCTCCTTTCATTCAGTCAGTAGCTTCAAACATTTCTGGTATATGAAAAACATGTTTTTCAATGGCAAAAATCAATGAATATTGTAAATGCACAAACAGTAATATCTCCACATTGCAAGGTGCAATTCTGAAATTTTTTGCTTTTTCCTGCTAATCCTAGCATGATAAAGAAGATTCAAAGAGAGTGAGATGCCAGCTCCTTTCATTCAGTCAGTAGCTTTAAACATTTCTGGACGTTTTTCAATGGCAAAAATCAATGAATATTGTAAATGCACAAACAGTAATATCTCCACATTGCAAGGTGCAATTCTGAAATTTTTTGCTTTTTCCTGTTAATCCTAGCATGATAAAGAAGATTCAAAGAGAGTGAGATGCCAGCTCCTTTCATTCAGTCAGTAGCTTCAAACATTTCTGGTATATGAAAAACATGTTTTTCAATGGCAAAAATCAATGAATATTGTAAATGCACAAACAGTAATATCTCCACATTGCAAGGTGCAATTCTGAAATTTTTTGCTTTTTCCTGCTAATCCTAGCATGATAAAGAAGATTCAAAGAGAGTGAGATGCCAGCTCCTTTCATTCAGTCAGTAGCTTCAAACATTTCTGGTATATGAAAAACATGTTTTTCAATGGCAAAAATCAATGAATATTGTAAATGCACAAACAGTAATATCTCCACATTGCAAGGTGCAATTCTGAAATTTTTTGCTTTTTCCTGCTAATCCTAGCATGATAAAGAAGATTCAGAGTGAGATGCCAGCTCCTTTCATTCAGTCAGTAGCTTCAAACATTTCTGGTATATGAAAAACATGTTTTTCAATGGCAAAAATCAATGAATATTGTAAATGCACAAACAGTAATATCTCCACATTGCAAGGTGCAATTCTGAAATTTTTTGCTTTTTCCTGTTAATCCTAGCATGATAAAGAAGATTCAAAGAGAGTGAGATGCCAGCTCCTTTCATTCAGTCAGTAGCTTCAAACATTTCTGGTATATGAAAAACATGTTTTTCAATGGCAAAAATCAATGAATATTGTAAATGCACAAACAGTAATATCTCCACATTGCAAGGTGCAATTCTGAAATTTTTTGCTTTTTCCTGTTAATCCTAGCATGATAAAGAAGATTCAAAGAGAGTGAGATGCCAGCTCCTTTCATTCAGTCAGTAGCTTCAAACATTTCTGGTATATGAATAACATGATGTTTTTCAATGGCAAAAATCAATGAATATTGTAAATGCACAAACAGTAATATCTCCACATTGAAAGGTGCAATTCTGAAATTTTTTGCTTTTTCCTGCTAATCCTAGCATGATAAAGAAGATTCAAAGAGAGTGAGATGCCAGCTCATTTCATTCAGTCAGTAGCTTCAAACATTTCTGGACGTTTTTCAATGGCAAAAATCAATGAATATTGTAAATGCACAAACAGTAATATCTCCACATTGCAAGGTGCAATTCTGAAATTTTTTGCTTTTTCCTGCTAATCCTAGCATGATAAAGAAGATTCAAAGAGAGTGAGATGCCAGCTCCTTTCATTCAGTCAGTAGCTTCAAACATTTCTGGACGTTTTTCAATGGCAAAAATCAATGAATATTGTAAATGCACAAACAGTAATATCTCCACATTGCAAGGTGCAATTCTGAAATTTTTTGCTTTTTCCTGCTAATCCTAGCAGGATAAAGAAGATTCAAAGAGAGTGAGATGCCAGCTCCTTTCATTCAGTCAGTAGCTTCAAACATTTCTGGTATATGAAAAACATGTTTTTCAATGGCAAAAATCAATGAATATTGTAAATGCACAAACAGTAATATCTCCACATTGCAAGGTGCAATTCTGAAATTTTTTGCTTTTTCCTGCTAATCCTAGCATGATAAAGAAGATTCAAAGAGAGTGAGATGCCAGCTCCTTTCATTCAGTCAGTAGCTTTAAACATTTCTGGACGTTTTTCAATGGCAAAAATCAATGAATATTGTAAATGCACAAACAGTAATATCTCCACATTGCAAGGTGCAATTCTGAAATTTTTTGCTTTTTCCTGTTAATCCTAGCATGATAAAGAAGATTCAAAGAGAGTGAGATGCCAGCTCCTTTCATTCAGTCAGTAGCTTCAAACATTTCTGGTATATGAAAAACATGTTTTTCAATGGCAAAAATCAATGAATATTGTAAATGCACAAACAGTAATATCTCCACATTGCAAGGTGCAATTCTGAAATTTTTTGCTTTTTCCTGCTAATCCTAGCATGATAAAGAAGATTCAAAGAGAGTGAGATGCCAGCTCCTTTCATTCAGTCAGTAGCTTCAAACATTTCTGGTATATGAAAAACATGTTTTTCAATGGCAAAAATCAATGAATATTGTAAATGCACAAACAGTAATATTTCCACATTGCAAGGTGCAATTCTGAAATTTTTTGCTTTTTCCTGCTAATCCTAGCATGATAAAGAAGATTCAAAGAGAGTGAGATGCCAGCTCCTTTCATTCAGTCAGTAGCTTCAAACATTTCTGGACGTTTTTCAATGGCAAAAATCAATGAATATTGTAAATGCACAAACAGTAATATCTCCACATTGCAAGGTGCAATTCTGAAATTTTTTGCTTTTTCCTGTTAATCCTAGCATGATAAAGAAGATTCAAAGAGAGTGAGATGCCAGCTCCTTTCATTCAGTCAGTAGCTTCAAACATTTCTGGTATATGAAAAACATGTTTTTCAATGGCAAAAATCAATGAATATTGTAAATGCACAAACAGTAATATTTCCACATTGCAAGGTGCAATTCTGAAATTTTTTGCTTTTTCCTGCTAATCCTAGCATGATAAAGAAGATTCAAAGAGAGTGAGATGCCAGCTCCTTTCATTCAGTCAGTAGCTTCAAACATTTCTGGACGTTTTTCAATGGCAAAAATCAATGAATATTGTAAATGCACAAACAGTAATATCTCCACATTGCAAGGTGCAATTCTGAAATTTTTTGCTTTTTCCTGTTAATCCTAGCATGATAAAGAAGATTCAAAGAGAGTGAGATGCCAGCTCCTTTCATTCAGTCAGTAGCTTCAAACATTTCTGGTATATGAATAACATGATGTTTTTCAATGGCAAAAATCAATGAATATTGTAAATGCACAAACAGTAATATCTCCACATTGAAAGGTGCAATTCTGAAATTTTTTGCTTTTTCCTGCTAATCCTAGCATGATAAAGAAGATTCAAAGAGAGTGAGATGCCAGCTCCTTTCATTCAGTCAGTAGCTTCAAACATTTCTGGACGTTTTTCAATGGCAAAAATCAATGAATATTGTAAATGCACAAACAGTAATATCTCCACATTGCAAGGTGCAATTCTGAAATTTTTTGCTTTTTCCTGCTAATCCTAGCATGATAAAGAAGATTCAAAGAGAGTGAGATGCCAGCTCCTTTCATTCAGTCAGTAGCTTCAAACATTTCTGGACGTTTTTCAATGGCAAAAATCAATGAATATTGTAAATGCACAAACAGTAATATCTCCACATTGCAAGGTGCAATTCTGAAATTTTTTGCTTTTTCCTGTTAATCCTAGCATGATAAAGAAGATTCAAAGAGAGTGAGATGCCAGCTCCTTTCATTCAGTCAGTAGCTTCAAACATTTCTGGTATATGAATAACATGATGTTTTTCAATGGCAAAAATCAATGAATATTGTAAATGCACAAACAGTAATATCTCCACATTGCAAGGTGCAATTCTGAAATTTTTTGCTTTTTCCTGCTAATCCTAGCATGATAAAGAAGATTCAAAGAGAGTGAGATGCCAGCTCCTTTCATTCAGTCAGTAGCTTCAAACATTTCTGGACGTTTTTCAATGGCAAAAATCAATGAATATTGTAAATGCACAAACAGTAATATCTCCACATTGCAAGGTGCAATTCTGAAATTTTTTGCTTTTTCCTGTTAATCCTAGCATGATAAAGAAGATTCAAAGAGAGTGAGATGCCAGCTCCTTTCATTCAGTCAGTAGCTTCAAACATTTCTGGTATATGAATAACATGATGTTTTTCAATGGCAAAAATCAATGAATATTGTAAATGCACAAACAGTAATATCTCCACATTGAAAGGTGCAATTCTGAAATTTTTTGCTTTTTCCTGCTAATCCTAGCATGATAAAGAAGATTCAAAGAGAGTGAGATGCCAGCTCCTTTCATTCAGTCAGTAGCTTCAAACATTTCTGGACGTTTTTCAATGGCAAAAATCAATGAATATTGTAAATGCACAAACAGTAATATCTCCACATTGCAAGGTGCAATTCTGAAATTTTTTGCTTTTTCCTGCTAATCCTAGCATGATAAAGAAGATTCAAAGAGAGTGAGATGCCAGCTCCTTTCATTCAGTCAGTAGCTTCAAACATTTCTGGACGTTTTTCAATGGCAAAAATCAATGAATATTGTAAATGCACAAACAGTAATATCTCCACATTGCAAGGTGCAATTCTGAAATTTTTTGCTTTTTCC
Source organism: Phyllobates terribilis (assembly GCF_046119375.1). Taxonomy (NCBI): domain Eukaryota; kingdom Metazoa; phylum Chordata; class Amphibia; order Anura; family Dendrobatidae; genus Phyllobates; species Phyllobates terribilis. The sequence goes on along the minus strand of NW_027365541.1, from coordinate 19,066 downwards.
TGCTAATCCTAGCAGGATAAAGAAGATTCAAAGAGAGTGAGATGCCAGCTCCTTTCATTCAGTCAGTAGCTTCAAACATTTCTGGTATATGAAAAACATGTTTTTCAATGGCAAAAATCAATGAATATTGTAAATGCACAAACAGTAATATCTCCACATTGCAAGGTGCAATTCTGAAATTTTTTGCTTTTTCCTGCTAATCCTAGCATGATAAAGAAGATTCAAAGAGAGTGAGATGCCAGCTCCTTTCATTCAGTCAGTAGCTTTAAACATTTCTGGACGTTTTTCAATGACAAAAATCAATGAATATTGTAAATGCACAAACAGTAATATCTCCACATTGCAAGGTGCAATTCTGAAATTTTTTGCTTTTTCCTGTTAATCCTAGCATGATAAAGAAGATTCAAAGAGAGTGAGATGCCAGCTCCTTTCATTCAGTCAGTAGCTTCAAACATTTCTGGTATATGAAAAACATGTTTTTCAATGGCAAAAATCAATGAATATTGTAAATGCACAAACAGTAATATCTCCACATTGCAAGGTGCAATTCTGAAATTTTTTGCTTTTTCCTGCTAATCCTAGCATGATAAAGAAGATTCAAAGAGAGTGAGATGCCAGCTCCTTTCATTCAGTCAGTAGCTTCAAACATTTCTGGTATATGAAAAACATGTTTTTCAATGGCAAAAATCAATGAATATTGTAAATGCACAAACAGTAATATTTCCACATTGCAAGGTGCAATTCTGAAATTTTTTGCTTTTTCCTGCTAATCCTAGCATGATAAAGAAGATTCAAAGAGAGTGAGATGCCAGCTCCTTTCATTCAGTCAGTAGCTTCAAACATTTCTGGTATATGAAAAACATGTTTTTCAATGGCAAAAATCAATGAATATTGTAAATGCACAAACAGTAATATCTCCACATTGCAAGGTGCAATTCTGAAATTTTTTGCTTTTTCCTGTTAATCCTAGCATGATAAAGAAGATTCAAAGAGAGTGAGATGCCAGCTCCTTTCATTCAGTCAGTAGCTTCAAACATTTCTGGTATATGAATAACATGATGTTTTTCAATGGCAAAAATCAATGAATATTGTAAATGCACAAACAGTAATATCTCCACATTGAAAGGTGCAATTCTGAAATTTTTTGCTTTTTCCTGCTAATCCTAGCATGATAAAGAAGATTCAAAGAGAGTGAGATGCCAGCTCCTTTCATTCAGTCAGTAGCTTCAAACATTTCTGGACGTTTTTCAATGGCAAAAATCAATGAATATTGTAAATGCACAAACAGTAATATCTCCACATTGCAAGGTGCAATTCTGAAATTTTTTGCTTTTTCCTGCTAATCCTAGCATGATAAAGAAGATTCAAAGAGAGTGAGATGCCAGCTCCTTTCATTCAGTCAGTAGCTTCAAACATTTCTGGACGTTTTTCAATGGCAAAAATCAATGAATATTGTAAATGCACAAACAGTAATATCTCCACATTGCAAGGTGCAATTCTGAAATTTTTTGCTTTTTCCTGCTAATCCTAGCAGGATAAAGAAGATTCAAAGAGAGTGAGATGCCAGCTCCTTTCATTCAGTCAGTAGCTTCAAACATTTCTGGTATATGAAAAACATGTTTTTCAATGGCAAAAATTAATGAATATTGTAAATGCACAAACAGTAATATCTCCACATTGCAAGGTGCAATTCTGAAATTTTTTGCTTTTTCCTGCTAATCCTAGCATGATAAAGAAGATTCAAAGAGAGTGAGATGCCAGCTCCTTTCATTCAGTCAGTAGCTTTAAACATTTCTGGACGTTTTTCAATGGCAAAAATCAATGAATATTGTAAATGCACAAACAGTAATATCTCCACATTGCAAGGTGCAATTCTGAAATTTTTTGCTTTTTCCTGTTAATCCTAGCATGATAAAGAAGATTCAAAGAGAGTGAGATGCCAGCTCCTTTCATTCAGTCAGTAGCTTCAAACATTTCTGGTATATGAAAAACATGTTTTTCAATGGCAAAAATCAATGAATATTGTAAATGCACAAACAGTAATATCTCCACATTGCAAGGTGCAATTCTGAAATTTTTTGCTTTTTCCTGCTAATCCTAGCATGATAAAGAAGATTCAAAGAGAGTGAGATGCCAGCTCCTTTCATTCAGTCAGTAGCTTCAAACATTTCTGGTATATGAAAAACATGTTTTTCAATGGCAAAAATCAATGAATATTGTAAATGCACAAACAGTAATATTTCCACATTGCAAGGTGCAATTCTGAAATTTTTTGCTTTTTCCTGCTAATCCTAGCATGATAAAGAAGATTCAAAGAGAGTGAGATGCCAGCTCCTTTCATTCAGTCAGTAGCTTCAAACATTTCTGGACGTTTTTCAATGGCAAAAATCAATGAATATTGTAAATGCACAAACAGTAATATCTCCACATTGCAAGGTGCAATTCTGAAATTTTTTGCTTTTTCCTGTTAATCCTAGCATGATAAAGAAGATTCAAAGAGAGTGAGATGCCAGCTCCTTTCATTCAGTCAGTAGCTTCAAACATTTCTGGTATATGAAAAACATGTTTTTCAATGGCAAAAATCAATGAATATTGTAAATGCACAAACAGTAATATTTCCACATTGCAAGGTGCAATTCTGAAATTTTTTGCTTTTTCCTGCTAATCCTAGCATGATAAAGAAGATTCAAAGAGAGTGAGATGCCAGCTCCTTTCATTCAGTCAGTAGCTTCAAACATTTCTGGACGTTTTTCAATGGCAAAAATCAATGAATATTGTAAATGCACAAACAGTAATATCTCCACATTGCAAGGTGCAATTCTGAAATTTTTTGCTTTTTCCTGTTAATCCTAGCATGATAAAGAAGATTCAAAGAGAGTGAGATGCCAGCTCCTTTCATTCAGTCAGTAGCTTCAAACATTTCTGGTATATGAATAACATGATGTTTTTCAATGGCAAAAATCAATGAATATTGTAAATGCACAAACAGTAATATCTCCACATTGAAAGGTGCAATTCTGAAATTTTTTGCTTTTTCCTGCTAATCCTAGCATGATAAAGAAGATTCAAAGAGAGTGAGATGCCAGCTCCTTTCATTCAGTCAGTAGCTTCAAACATTTCTGGACGTTTTTCAATGGCAAAAATCAATGAATATTGTAAATGCACAAACAGTAATATCTCCACATTGCAAGGTGCAATTCTGAAATTTTTTGCTTTTTCCTGCTAATCCTAGCATGATAAAGAAGATTCAAAGAGAGTGAGATGCCAGCTCCTTTCATTCAGTCAGTAGCTTCAAACATTTCTGGACGTTTTTCAATGGCAAAAATCAATGAATATTGTAAATGCACAAACAGTAATATCTCCACATTGCAAGGTGCAATTCTGAAATTTTTTGCTTTTTCCTGTTAATCCTAGCATGATAAAGAAGATTCAAAGAGAGTGAGATGCCAGCTCCTTTCATTCAGTCAGTAGCTTCAAACATTTCTGGTATATGAATAACATGATGTTTTTCAATGGCAAAAATCAATGAATATTGTAAATGCACAAACAGTAATATCTCCACATTGAAAGGTGCAATTCTGAAATTTTTTGCTTTTTCCTGCTAATCCTAGCATGATAAAGAAGATTCAAAGAGAGTGAGATGCCAGCTCCTTTCATTCAGTCAGTAGCTTCAAACATTTCTGGACGTTTTTCAATGGCAAAAATCAATGAATATTGTAAATGCACAAACAGTAATATCTCCACATTGCAAGGTGCAATTCTGAAATTTTTTGCTTTTTCCTGTTAATCCTAGCATGATAAAGAAGATTCAAAGAGAGTGAGATGCCAGCTCCTTTCATTCAGTCAGTAGCTTCAAACATTTCTGGTATATGAATAACATGATGTTTTTCAATGGCAAAAATCAATGAATATTGTAAATGCACAAACAGTAATATCTCCACATTGAAAGGTGCAATTCTGAAATTTTTTGCTTTTTCCTGCTAATCCTAGCATGATAAAGAAGATTCAAAGAGAGTGAGATGCCAGCTCCTTTCATTCAGTCAGTAGCTTCAAACATTTCTGGACGTTTTTCAATGGCAAAAATCAATGAATATTGTAAATGCACAAACAGTAATATCTCCACATTGCAAGGTGCAATTCTGAAATTTTTTGCTTTTTCCTGCTAATCCTAGCATGATAAAGAAGATTCAAAGAGAGTGAGATGCCAGCTCCTTTCATTCAGTCAGTAGCTTCAAACATTTCTGGACGTTTTTCAATGGCAAAAATCAATGAATATTGTAAATGCACAAACAGTAATATCTCCACATTGCAAGGTGCAATTCTGAAATTTTTTGCTTTTTCCTGCTAATCCTAGCAGGATAAAGAAGATTCAAAGAGAGTGAGATGCCAGCTCCTTTCATTCAGTCAGTAGCTTCAAACATTTCTGGTATATGAAAAACATGTTTTTCAATGGCAAAAATCAATGAATATTGTAAATGCACAAACAGTAATATCTCCACATTGCAAGGTGCAATTCTGAAATTTTTTGCTTTTTCCTGCTAATCCTAGCATGATAAAGAAGATTCAAAGAGAGTGAGATGCCAGCTCCTTTCATTCAGTCAGTAGCTTTAAACATTGCTGGACGTTTTTCAATGGCAAAAATCAATGAATATTGTAAATGCACAAACAGTAATATCTCCACATTGCAAGGTGCAATTCTGAAATTTTTTGCTTTTTCCTGTTAATCCTAGCATGATAAAGAAGATTCAAAGAGAGTGAGATGCCAGCTCCTTTCATTCAGTCAGTAGCTTCAAACATTTCTGGTATATGAAAAACATGTTTTTCAATGGCAAAAATCAATGAATATTGTAAATGCACAAACAGTAATATCTCCACATTGCAAGGTGCAATTCTGAAATTTTTTGCTTTTTCCTGCTAATCCTAGCATGATAAAGAAGATTCAAAGAGAGTGAGATGCCAGCTCCTTTCATTCAGTCAGTAGCTTCAAACATTTCTGGTATATGAAAAACATGTTTTTCAATGGCAAAAATCAATGAATATTGTAAATGCACAAACAGTAATATCTCCACATTGCAAGGTGCAATTCTGAAATTTTTTGCTTTTTCCTGCTAATCCTAGCATGATAAAGAAGATTCAGAGTGAGATGCCAGCTCCTTTCATTCAGTCAGTAGCTTCAAACATTTCTGGTATATGAAAAACATGTTTTTCAATGGCAAAAATCAATGAATATTGTAAATGCACAAACAGTAATATCTCCACATTGCAAGGTGCAATTCTGAAATTTTTTGCTTTTTCCTGTTAATCCTAGCATGATAAAGAAGATTCAAAGAGAGTGAGATGCCAGCTCCTTTCATTCAGTCAGTAGCTTCAAACATTTCTGGTATATGAAAAACATGTTTTTCAATGGCAAAAATCAATGAATATTGTAAATGCACAAACAGTAATATCTCCACATTGCAAGGTGCAATTCTGAAATTTTTTGCTTTTTCCTGCTAATAGTAGCATGATAAAGAAGATTCAAAGAGAGTGAGATGCCAGCTCCTTTCATTCAGTCAGTAGCTTCAAACATTTCTGGACGTTTTTCAATGGCAAAAATCAATGAATATTGTAAATGCACAAACAGTAATATCTCCACATTGCAAGGTGCAATTCTGAAATTTTTTGCTTTTTCCTGTTAATCCTAGCATGATAAAGAAGATTCAAAGAGAGTGAGATGCCAGCTCCTTTCATTCAGTCAGTAGCTTCAAACATTTCTGGTATATGAATAACATGATGTTTTTCAATGGCAAAAATCAATGAATATTGTAAATGCACAAACAGTAATATCTCCACATTGCAAGGTGCAATTCTGAAATTTTTTGCTTTTTCCTGCTAATCCTAGCATGATAAAGAAGATTCAAAGAGAGTGAGATGCCAGCTCCTTTCATTCAGTCAGTAGCTTCAAACATTTCTGGACGTTTTTCAATGGCAAAAATCAATGAATATTGTAAATGCACAAACAGTAATATCTCCACATTGCAAGGTGCAATTCTGAAATTTTTTGCTTTTTCCTGCTAATCCTAGCATGATAAAGAAGATTCAAAGAGAGTGAGATGCCAGCTCCTTTCATTCAGTCAGTAGCTTCAAACATTTCTGGACGTTTTTCATTGGCAAAAATCAATGAATATTGTAAATGCACAAACAGTAATATCTCCACATTGCAAGGTGCAATTCTGAAATTTTTTGCTTTTTCCTGCTAATCCTAGCAGGATAAAGAAGATTCAAAGAGAGTGAGATGCCAGCTCCTTTCATTCAGTCAGTAGCTTCAAACATTTCTGGTATATGAAAAACATGTTTTTCAATGGCAAAAATCAATGAATATTGTAAATGCACAAACAGTAATATCTCCACATTGCAAGGTGCAATTCTGAAATTTTTTGCTTTTTCCTGCTAATCCTAGCATGATAAAGAAGATTCAAAGAGAGTGAGATGCCAGCTCCTTTCATTCAGTCAGTAGCTTTAAACATTTCTGGACGTTTTTCAATGGCAAAAATCAATGAATATTGTAAATGCACAAACAGTAATATCTCCACATTGCAAGGTGCAATTCTGAAATTTTTTGCTTTTTCCTGTTAATCCTAGCATGATAAAGAAGATTCAAAGAGAGTGAGATGCCAGCTCCTTTCATTCAGTCAGTAGCTTCAAACATTTCTGGTATATGAAAAACATGTTTTTCAATGGCAAAAATCAATGAATATTGTAAATGCACAAACAGTAATATCTCCACATTGCAAGGTGCAATTCTGAAATTTTTTGCTTTTTCCTGCTAATCCTAGCATGATAAAGAAGATTCAAAGAGAGTGAGATGCCAGCTCCTTTCATTCAGTCAGTAGCTTCAAACATTTCTGGTAAATGAAAAACATGTTTTTCAATGGCAAAAATCAATGAATATTGTAAATGCACAAACAGTAATATCTCCACATTGCAAGGTGCAATTCTGAAATTTTTTGCTTTTTCCTGCTAATCCTAGCATGATAAAGAAGATTCAGAGTGAGATGCCAGCTCCTTTCATTCAGTCAGTAGCTTCAAACATTTCTGGTATATGAAAAACATGTTTTTCAATGGCAAAAATCAATGAATATTGTAAATGCACAAACAGTAATATCTCCACATTGCAAGGTGCAATTCTGAAATTTTTTGCTTTTTCCTGTTAATCCTAGCATGATAAAGAAGATTCAAAGAGAGTGAGATGCCAGCTCCTTTCATTCAGTCAGTAGCTTCAAACATTTCTGGTATATGAAAAACATGTTTTTCAATGGCAAAAATCAATGAATATTGTAAATGCACAAACAGTAATATCTCCACATTGCAAGGTGCAATTCTGAAATTTTTTGCTTTTTCCTGTTAATCCTAGCATGATAAAGAAGATTCAAAGAGAGTGAGATGCCAGCTCCTTTCATTCAGTCAGTAGCTTCAAACATTTCTGGTATATGAATAACATGATGTTTTTCAATGGCAAAAATCAATGAATATTGTAAATGCACAAACAGTAATATCTCCACATTGAAAGGTGCAATTCTGAAATTTTTTGCTTTTTCCTGCTAATCCTAGCATGATAAAGAAGATTCAAAGAGAGTGAGATGCCAGCTCATTTCATTCAGTCAGTAGCTTCAAACATTTCTGGACGTTTTTCAATGGCAAAAATCAATGAATATTGTAAATGCACAAACAGTAATATCTCCACATTGCAAGGTGCAATTCTGAAATTTTTTGCTTTTTCCTGCTAATCCTAGCATGATAAAGAAGATTCAAAGAGAGTGAGATGCCAGCTCCTTTCATTCAGTCAGTAGCTTCAAACATTTCTGGACGTTTTTCAATGGCAAAAATCAATGAATATTGTAAATGCACAAACAGTAATATCTCCACATTGCAAGGTGCAATTCTGAAATTTTTTGCTTTTTCCTGCTAATCCTAGCAGGATAAAGAAGATTCAAAGAGAGTGAGATGCCAGCTCCTTTCATTCAGTCAGTAGCTTCAAACATTTCTGGTATATGAAAAACATGTTTTTCAATGGCAAAAATCAATGAATATTGTAAATGCACAAACAGTAATATCTCCACATTGCAAGGTGCAATTCTGAAATTTTTTGCTTTTTCCTGCTAATCCTAGCATGATAAAGAAGATTCAAAGAGAGTGAGATGCCAGCTCCTTTCATTCAGTCAGTAGCTTTAAACATTTCTGGACGTTTTTCAATGGCAAAAATCAATGAATATTGTAAATGCACAAACAGTAATATCTCCACATTGCAAGGTGCAATTCTGAAATTTTTTGCTTTTTCCTGTTAATCCTAGCATGATAAAGAAGATTCAAAGAGAGTGAGATGCCAGCTCCTTTCATTCAGTCAGTAGCTTCAAACATTTCTGGTATATGAAAAACATGTTTTTCAATGGCAAAAATCAATGAATATTGTAAATGCACAAACAGTAATATCTCCACATTGCAAGGTGCAATTCTGAAATTTTTTGCTTTTTCCTGCTAATCCTAGCATGATAAAGAAGATTCAAAGAGAGTGAGATGCCAGCTCCTTTCATTCAGTCAGTAGCTTCAAACATTTCTGGTATATGAAAAACATGTTTTTCAATGGCAAAAATCAATGAATATTGTAAATGCACAAACAGTAATATTTCCACATTGCAAGGTGCAATTCTGAAATTTTTTGCTTTTTCCTGCTAATCCTAGCATGATAAAGAAGATTCAAAGAGAGTGAGATGCCAGCTCCTTTCATTCAGTCAGTAGCTTCAAACATTTCTGGACGTTTTTCAATGGCAAAAATCAATGAATATTGTAAATGCACAAACAGTAATATCTCCACATTGCAAGGTGCAATTCTGAAATTTTTTGCTTTTTCCTGTTAATCCTAGCATGATAAAGAAGATTCAAAGAGAGTGAGATGCCAGCTCCTTTCATTCAGTCAGTAGCTTCAAACATTTCTGGTATATGAAAAACATGTTTTTCAATGGCAAAAATCAATGAATATTGTAAATGCACAAACAGTAATATTTCCACATTGCAAGGTGCAATTCTGAAATTTTTTGCTTTTTCCTGCTAATCCTAGCATGATAAAGAAGATTCAAAGAGAGTGAGATGCCAGCTCCTTTCATTCAGTCAGTAGCTTCAAACATTTCTGGACGTTTTTCAATGGCAAAAATCAATGAATATTGTAAATGCACAAACAGTAATATCTCCACATTGCAAGGTGCAATTCTGAAATTTTTTGCTTTTTCCTGTTAATCCTAGCATGATAAAGAAGATTCAAAGAGAGTGAGATGCCAGCTCCTTTCATTCAGTCAGTAGCTTCAAACATTTCTGGTATATGAATAACATGATGTTTTTCAATGGCAAAAATCAATGAATATTGTAAATGCACAAACAGTAATATCTCCACATTGAAAGGTGCAATTCTGAAATTTTTTGCTTTTTCCTGCTAATCCTAGCATGATAAAGAAGATTCAAAGAGAGTGAGATGCCAGCTCCTTTCATTCAGTCAGTAGCTTCAAACATTTCTGGACGTTTTTCAATGGCAAAAATCAATGAATATTGTAAATGCACAAACAGTAATATCTCCACATTGCAAGGTGCAATTCTGAAATTTTTTGCTTTTTCCTGCTAATCCTAGCATGATAAAGAAGATTCAAAGAGAGTGAGATGCCAGCTCCTTTCATTCAGTCAGTAGCTTCAAACATTTCTGGACGTTTTTCAATGGCAAAAATCAATGAATATTGTAAATGCACAAACAGTAATATCTCCACATTGCAAGGTGCAATTCTGAAATTTTTTGCTTTTTCCTGTTAATCCTAGCATGATAAAGAAGATTCAAAGAGAGTGAGATGCCAGCTCCTTTCATTCAGTCAGTAGCTTCAAACATTTCTGGTATATGAATAACATGATGTTTTTCAATGGCAAAAATCAATGAATATTGTAAATGCACAAACAGTAATATCTCCACATTGAAAGGTGCAATTCTGAAATTTTTTGCTTTTTCCTGCTAATCCTAGCATGATAAAGAAGATTCAAAGAGAGTGAGATGCCAGCTCCTTTCATTCAGTCAGTAGCTTCAAACATTTCTGGACGTTTTTCAATGGCAAAAATCAATGAATATTGTAAATGCACAAACAGTAATATCTCCACATTGCAAGGTGCAATTCTGAAATTTTTTGCTTTTTCCTGTTAATCCTAGCATGATAAAGAAGATTCAAAGAGAGTGAGATGCCAGCTCCTTTCATTCAGTCAGTAGCTTCAAACATTTCTGGTATATGAATAACATGATGTTTTTCAATGGCAAAAATCAATGAATATTGTAAATGCACAAACAGTAATATCTCCACATTGAAAGGTGCAATTCTGAAATTTTTTGCTTTTTCCTGCTAATCCTAGCATGATAAAGAAGATTCAAAGAGAGTGAGATGCCAGCTCCTTTCATTCAGTCAGTAGCTTCAAACATTTCTGGACGTTTTTCAATGGCAAAAATCAATGAATATTGTAAATGCACAAACAGTAATATCTCCACATTGCAAGGTGCAATTCTGAAATTTTTTGCTTTTTCCTGCTAATCCTAGCATGATAAAGAAGATTCAAAGAGAGTGAGATGCCAGCTCCTTTCATTCAGTCAGTAGCTTCAAACATTTCTGGACGTTTTTCAATGGCAAAAATCAATGAATATTGTAAATGCACAAACAGTAATATCTCCACATTGCAAGGTGCAATTCTGAAATTTTTTGCTTTTTCCTGCTAATCCTAGCAGGATAAAGAAGATTCAAAGAGAGTGAGATGCCAGCTCCTTTCATTCAGTCAGTAGCTTCAAACATTTCTGGTATATGAAAAACATGTTTTTCAATGGCAAAAATCAATGAATATTGTAAATGCACAAACAGTAATATCTCCACATTGCAAGGTGCAATTCTGAAATTTTTTGCTTTTTCCTGCTAATCCTAGCATGATAAAGAAGATTCAAAGAGAGTGAGATGCCAGCTCCTTTCATTCAGTCAGTAGCTTTAAACATTTCTGGACGTTTTTCAATGGCAAAAATCAATGAATATTGTAAATGCACAAACAGTAATATCTCCACATTGCAAGGTGCAATTCTGAAATTTTTTGCTTTTTCCTGTTAATCCTAGCATGATAAAGAAGATTCAAAGAGAGTGAGATGCCAGCTCCTTTCATTCAGTCAGTAGCTTCAAACATTTCTGGTATATGAAAAACATGTTTTTCAATGGCAAAAATCAATGAATATTGTAAATGCACAAACAGTAATATCTCCACATTGCAAGGTGCAATTCTGAAATTTTTTGCTTTTTCCTGCTAATCCTAGCATGATAAAGAAGATTCAAAGAGAGTGAGATGCCAGCTCCTTTCATTCAGTCAGTAGCTTCAAACATTTCTGGTATATGAAAAACATGTTTTTCAATGGCAAAAATCAATGAATATTGTAAATGCACAAACAGTAATATTTCCACATTGCAAGGTGCAATTCTGAAATTTTTTGCTTTTTCCTGCTAATCCTAGCATGATAAAGAAGATTCAAAGAGAGTGAGATGCCAGCTCCTTTCATTCAGTCAGTAGCTTCAAACATTTCTGGTATATGAAAAACATGTTTTTCAATGGCAAAAATCAATGAATATTGTAAATGCACAAACAGTAATATCTCCACATTGCAAGGTGCAATTCTGAAATTTTTTGCTTTTTCCTGTTAATCCTAGCATGATAAAGAAGATTCAAAGAGAGTGAGATGCCAGCTCCTTTCATTCAGTCAGTAGCTTCAAACATTTCTGGTATATGAATAACATGATGTTTTTCAATGGCAAAAATCAATGAATATTGTAAATGCACAAACAGTAATATCTCCACATTGAAAGGTGCAATTCTGAAATTTTTTGCTTTTTCCTGCTAATCCTAGCATGATAAAGAAGATTCAAAGAGAGTGAGATGCCAGCTCCTTTCATTCAGTCAGTAGCTTCAAACATTTCTGGACGTTTTTCAATGGCAAAAATCAATGAATATTGTAAATGCACAAACAGTAATATCTCCACATTGCAAGGTGCAATTCTGAAATTTTTTGCTTTTTCCTGTTAATCCTAGCATGATAAAGAAGATTCAAAGAGAGTGAGATGCCAGCTCCTTTCATTCAGTCAGTAGCTTCAAACATTTCTGGTATATGAATAACATGATGTTTTTCAATGGCAAAAATCAATGAATATTGTAAATGCACAAACAGTAATATCTCCACATTGAAAGGTGCAATTCTGAAATTTTTTGCTTTTTCCTGCTAATCCTAGCATGATAAAGAAGATTCAAAGAGAGTGAGATGCCAGCTCCTTTCATTCAGTCAGTAGCTTCAAACATTTCTGGACGTTTTTCAATGGCAAAAATCAATGAATATTGTAAATGCACAAACAGTAATATCTCCACATTGCAAGGTGCAATTCTGAAATTTTTTGCTTTTTCCTGCTAATCCTAGCATGATAAAGAAGATTCAAAGAGAGTGAGATGCCAGCTCCTTTCATTCAGTCAGTAGCTTCAAACATTTCTGGACGTTTTTCAATGGCAAAAATCAATGAATATTGTAAATGCACAAACAGTAATATCTCCACATTGCAAGGTGCAATTCTGAAATTTTTTGCTTTTTCCTGCTAATCCTAGCAGGATAAAGAAGATTCAAAGAGAGTGAGATGCCAGCTCCTTTCATTCAGTCAGTAGCTTCAAACATTTCTGGTATATGAAAAACATGTTTTTCAATGGCAAAAATCAATGAATATTGTAAATGCACAAACAGTAATATCTCCACATTGCAAGGTGCAATTCTGAAATTTTTTGCTTTTTCCTGCTAATCCTAGCATGATAAAGAAGATTCAAAGAGAGTGAGATGCCAGCTCCTTTCATTCAGTCAGTAGCTTTAAACATTTCTGGACGTTTTTCAATGGCAAAAATCAATGAATATTGTAAATGCACAAACAGTAATATCTCCACATTGCAAGGTGCAATTCTGAAATTTTTTGCTTTTTCCTGTTAATCCTAGCATGATAAAGAAGATTCAAAGAGAGTGAGATGCCAGCTCCTTTCATTCAGTCAGTAGCTTCAAACATTTCTGGTATATGAAAAACATGTTTTTCAATGGCAAAAATCAATGAATATTGTAAATGCACAAACAGTAATATCTCCACATTGCAAGGTGCAATTCTGAAATTTTTTGCTTTTTCCTGCTAATCCTAGCATGATAAAGAAGATTCAAAGAGAGTGAGATGCCAGCTCCTTTCATTCAGTCAGTAGCTTCAAACATTTCTGGTATATGAAAAACATGTTTTTCAATGGCAAAAATCAATGAATATTGTAAATGCACAAACAGTAATATCTCCACATTGCAAGGTGCAATTCTGAAATTTTTTGCTTTTTCCTGCTAATCCTAGCATGATAAAGAAGATTCAGAGTGAGATGCCAGCTCCTTTCATTCAGTCAGTAGCTTCAAACATTTCTGGTATATGAAAAACATGTTTTTCAATGGCAAAAATCAATGAATATTGTAAATGCACAAACAGTAATATCTCCACATTGCAAGGTGCAATTCTGAAATTTTTTGCTTTTTCCTGTTAATCCTAGCATGATAAAGAAGATTCAAAGAGAGTGAGATGCCAGCTCCTTTCATTCAGTCAGTAGCTTCAAACATTTCTGGTATATGAAAAACATGTTTTTCAATGGCAAAAATCAATGAATATTGTAAATGCACAAACAGTAATATCTCCACATTGCAAGGTGCAATTCTGAAATTTTTTGCTTTTTCCTGCTAATCCTAGCATGATAAAGAAGATTCAAAGAGAGTGAGATGCCAGCTCCTTTCATTCAGTCAGTAGCTTCAAACATTTCTGGACGTTTTTCAATGGCAAAAATCAATGAATATTGTAAATGCACAAACAGTAATATCTCCACATTGCAAGGTGCAATTCTGAAATTTTTTGCTTTTTCCTGTTAATCCTAGCATGATAAAGAAGATTCAAAGAGAGTGAGATGCCAGCTCCTTTCATTCAGTCAGTAGCTTCAAACATTTCTGGTATATGAATAACATGATGTTTTTCAATGGCAAAAATCAATGAATATTGTAAATGCACAAACAGTAATATCTCCACATTGCAAGGTGCAATTCTGAAATTTTTTGCTTTTTCCTGCTAATCCTAGCATGATAAAGAAGATTCAAAGAGAGTGAGATGCCAGCTCCTTTCATTCAGTCAGTAGCTTCAAACATTTCTGGACGTTTTTCAATGGCAAAAATCAATGAATATTGTAAATGCACAAACAGTAATATCTCCACATTGCAAGGTGCAATTCTGAAATTTTTTGCTTTTTCCTGCTAATCCTAGCATGATAAAGAAGATTCAAAGAGAGTGAGATGCCAGCTCCTTTCATTCAGTCAGTAGCTTCAAACATTTCTGGACGTTTTTCATTGGCAAAAATCAATGAATATTGTAAATGCACAAACAGTAATATCTCCACATTGCAAGGTGCAATTCTGAAATTTTTTGCTTTTTCCTGCTAATCCTAGCAGGATAAAGAAGATTCAAAGAGAGTGAGATGCCAGCTCCTTTCATTCAGTCAGTAGCTTCAAACATTTCTGGTATATGAAAAACATGTTTTTCAATGGCAAAAATCAATGAATATTGTAAATGCACAAACAGTAATATCTCCACATTGCAAGGTGCAATTCTGAAATTTTTTGCTTTTTCCTGCTAATCCTAGCATGATAAAGAAGATTCAAAGAGAGTGAGATGCCAGCTCCTTTCATTCAGTCAGTAGCTTTAAACATTTCTGGACGTTTTTCAATGGCAAAAATCAATGAATATTGTAAATGCACAAACAGTAATATCTCCACATTGCAAGGTGCAATTCTGAAATTTTTTGCTTTTTCCTGTTAATCCTAGCATGATAAAGAAGATTCAAAGAGAGTGAGATGCCAGCTCCTTTCATTCAGTCAGTAGCTTCAAACATTTCTGGTATATGAAAAACATGTTTTTCAATGGCAAAAATCAATGAATATTGTAAATGCACAAACAGTAATATCTCCACATTGCAAGGTGCAATTCTGAAATTTTTTGCTTTTTCCTGCTAATCCTAGCATGATAAAGAAGATTCAAAGAGAGTGAGATGCCAGCTCCTTTCATTCAGTCAGTAGCTTCAAACATTTCTGGTATATGAAAAACATGTTTTTCAATGGCAAAAATCAATGAATATTGTAAATGCACAAACAGTAATATCTCCACATTGCAAGGTGCAATTCTGAAATTTTTTGCTTTTTCCTGCTAATCCTAGCATGATAAAGAAGATTCAGAGTGAGATGCCAGCTCCTTTCATTCAGTCAGTAGCTTCAAACATTTCTGGTATATGAAAAACATGTTTTTCAATGGCAAAAATCAATGAATATTGTAAATGCACAAACAGTAATATCTCCACATTGCAAGGTGCAATTCTGAAATTTTTTGCTTTTTCTGTTAATCCTAGCATGATAAAGAAGATTCAAAGAGAGTGAGATGCCAGCTCCTTTCATTCAGTCAGTAGCTTCAAACATTTCTGGTATATGAAAAACATGTTTTTCAATGGCAAAAATCAATGAATATTGTAAATGCACAAACAGTAATATCTCCACATTGCAAGGTGCAATTCTGAAATTTTTTGCTTTTTCCTGTTAATCCTAGCATGATAAAGAAGATTCAAAGAGAGTGAGATGCCAGCTCCTTTCATTCAGTCAGTAGCTTCAAACATTTCTGGTATATGAATAACATGATGTTTTTCAATGGCAAAAATCAATGAATATTGTAAATGCACAAACAGTAATATCTCCACATTGAAAGGTGCAATTCTGAAATTTTTTGCTTTTTCCTGCTAATCCTAGCATGATAAAGAAGATTCAAAGAGAGTGAGATGCCAGCTCATTTCATTCAGTCAGTAGCTTCAAACATTTCTGGACGTTTTTCAATGGCAAAAATCAATGAATATTGTAAATGCACAAACAGTAATATCTCCACATTGCAAGGTGCAATTCTGAAATTTTTTGCTTTTTCCTGCTAATCCTAGCATGATAAAGAAGATTCAAAGAGAGTGAGATGCCAGCTCCTTTCATTCAGTCAGTAGCTTCAAACATTTCTGGACGTTTTTCAATGGCAAAAATCAATGAATATTGTAAATGCACAAACAGTAATATCTCCACATTGCAAGGTGCAATTCTGAAATTTTTTGCTTTTTCCTGCTAATCCTAGCAGGATAAAGAAGATTCAAAGAGAGTGAGATGCCAGCTCCTTTCATTCAGTCAGTAGCTTCAAACATTTCTGGTATATGAAAAACATGTTTTTCAATGGCAAAAATCAATGAATATTGTAAATGCACAAACAGTAATATCTCCACATTGCAAGGTGCAATTCTGAAATTTTTTGCTTTTTCCTGCTAATCCTAGCATGATAAAGAAGATTCAAAGAGAGTGAGATGCCAGCTCCTTTCATTCAGTCAGTAGCTTTAAACATTTCTGGACGTTTTTCAATGGCAAAAATCAATGAATATTGTAAATGCACAAACAGTAATATCTCCACATTGCAAGGTGCAATTCTGAAATTTTTTGCTTTTTCCTGTTAATCCTAGCATGATAAAGAAGATTCAAAGAGAGTGAGATGCCAGCTCCTTTCATTCAGTCAGTAGCTTCAAACATTTCTGGTATATGAAAAACATGTTTTTCAATGGCAAAAATCAATGAATATTGTAAATGCACAAACAGTAATATCTCCACATTGCAAGGTGCAATTCTGAAATTTTTTGCTTTTTCCTGCTAATCCTAGCATGATAAAGAAGATTCAAAGAGAGTGAGATGCCAGCTCCTTTCATTCAGTCAGTAGCTTCAAACATTTCTGGTATATGAAAAACATGTTTTTCAATGGCAAAAATCAATGAATATTGTAAATGCACAAACAGTAATATTTCCACATTGCAAGGTGCAATTCTGAAATTTTTTGCTTTTTCCTGCTAATCCTAGCATGATAAAGAAGATTCAAAGAGAGTGAGATGCCAGCTCCTTTCATTCAGTCAGTAGCTTCAAACATTTCTGGACGTTTTTCAATGGCAAAAATCAATGAATATTGTAAATGCACAAACAGTAATATCTCCACATTGCAAGGTGCAATTCTGAAATTTTTTGCTTTTTCCTGTTAATCCTAGCATGATAAAGAAGATTCAAAGAGAGTGAGATGCCAGCTCCTTTCATTCAGTCAGTAGCTTCAAACATTTCTGGTATATGAAAAACATGTTTTTCAATGGCAAAAATCAATGAATATTGTAAATGCACAAACAGTAATATTTCCACATTGCAAGGTGCAATTCTGAAATTTTTTGCTTTTTCCTGCTAATCCTAGCATGATAAAGAAGATTCAAAGAGAGTGAGATGCCAGCTCCTTTCATTCAGTCAGTAGCTTCAAACATTTCTGGACGTTTTTCAATGGCAAAAATCAATGAATATTGTAAATGCACAAACAGTAATATCTCCACATTGCAAGGTGCAATTCTGAAATTTTTTGCTTTTTCCTGTTAATCCTAGCATGATAAAGAAGATTCAAAGAGAGTGAGATGCCAGCTCCTTTCATTCAGTCAGTAGCTTCAAACATTTCTGGTATATGAATAACATGATGTTTTTCAATGGCAAAAATCAATGAATATTGTAAATGCACAAACAGTAATATCTCCACATTGAAAGGTGCAATTCTGAAATTTTTTGCTTTTTCCTGCTAATCCTAGCATGATAAAGAAGATACAAAGAGAGTGAGATGCCAGCTCCTTTCATTCAGTCAGTAGCTTCAAACATTTCTGGATCTGGACGTTTTTCAATGGCAAAAATCAATGAATATTGTAAATGCACAAACAGTAATATCTCCACATTGCAAGGTGCAATTCTGAAATTTTTTGCTTTTTCCTGCTAATCCTAGCATGATAAAGAAGATTCAAAGAGAGTGAGATGCCAGCTCCTTTCATTCAGTCAGTAGCTTCAAACATTTCTGGACGTTTTTCAATGGCAAAAATCAATGAATATTGTAAATGCACAAACAGTAATATCTCCACATTGCAAGGTGCAATTCTGAAATTTTTTGCTTTTTCCTGTTAATCCTAGCATGATAAAGAAGATTCAAAGAGAGTGAGATGCCAGCTCCTTTCATTCAGTCAGTAGCTTCAAACATTTCTGGTATATGAATAACATGATGTTTTTCAATGGCAAAAATCAATGAATATTGTAAATGCACAAACAGTAATATCTCCACATTGAAAGGTGCAATTCTGAAATTTTTTGCTTTTTCCTGCTAATCCTAGCATGATAAAGAAGATTCAAAGAGAGTGAGATGCCAGCTCCTTTCATTCAGTCAGTAGCTTCAAACATTTCTGGACGTTTTTCAATGGCAAAAATCAATGAATATTGTAAATGCACAAACAGTAATATCTCCACATTGCAAGGTGCAATTCTGAAATTTTTTGCTTTTTCCTGTTAATCCTAGCATGATAAAGAAGATTCAAAGAGAGTGAGATGCCAGCTCCTTTCATTCAGTCAGTAGCTTCAAACATTTCTGGTATATGAATAACATGATGTTTTTCAATGGCAAAAATCAATGAATATTGTAAATGCACAAACAGTAATATCTCCACATTGAAAGGTGCAATTCTGAAATTTTTTGCTTTTTCCTGCTAATCCTAGCATGATAAAGAAGATTCAAAGAGAGTGAGATGCCAGCTCCTTTCATTCAGTCAGTAGCTTCAAACATTTCTGGACGTTTTTCAATGGCAAAAATCAATGAATATTGTAAATGCACAAACAGTAATATCTCCACATTGCAAGGTGCAATTCTGAAATTTTTTGCTTTTTCCTGCTAATCCTAGCATGATAAAGAAGATTCAAAGAGAGTGAGATGCCAGCTCCTTTCATTCAGTCAGTAGCTTCAAACATTTCTGGACGTTTTTCAATGGCAAAAATCAATGAATATTGTAAATGCACAAACAGTAATATCTCCACATTGCAAGGTGC